>NW_027274075.1:0-138202 GCF_030028105.1 Mobula birostris
CACAGAGACACTGCTAGTCACAGGCACTCCTCTAGTCACAGGCACTCCACTAGTCACAGGCACTCTACTAGTCACAGGCACTCCTCTAGTCACAGGCACTCTACTAGTCACAGGCACTCCACTAGTCACAGGCACTCTGCTAGTCACAGGCACTCCATTAGTCACAGACACTCTACTAGTCACAGGCACTCCAGTAGTCACAGACACTCTACTAGTCACAGGCACTCCACTAGTAACAGACACTCTACTAGTCACAGGCACTCTACTAGTCATAGGCACTCCACCAGTCACAGACACTCTACTACTCACAGGCACTCCTATAGTCACAGGCTCTCTACTAGTCACAGGCACTCCTCTAGTCACAGGCACTGCACTAGTCACAGCCACTCTACTAGTCACAGGCACTACTCTAGTCACAGGCATTCCACTAGTCACAGGCACTCTACTAGTCACAGGCACTCCACTAGTCACAGATATTCTACTAGTCACAGGCACTCCACTAGTCACATACACTCTACTAGTCACAGGCACTCCACTAGTCACAGACACTCTACTAGTCACAGGCACTCCACTAGTCACAGGCACTCCTCTAGTCACAGGCACTCTACTAGTCACAGGCACTCCACTCGTCACAGACGCTCTACTAGTCACAGGCACTCCTCTCGTCACAGGCACTCTACTAGTCACAGGAACTCTACTAGTCACAGGCACTCCTCTAGTCACAGGCACTCTAGTAGTCAGAGGCACTCCACTAATCACAGGCACTCTACTAGTCACAGGCACTCCTCTAGTCACAGGCACTCTACTTGTCACAGGCAGTCTACTAGTCATAGGCACTCCACAAGTCACAGGCACTCTACTAGTCAAAGGCACACCACTAGTCACAGGCACTCCTCTAGTCACAGGCACACTAATAGTCACAGGCAGTCCTCTAGTCACAGGCAGTCCACTAGTCACAGGTACTGTACTAGTCACAGGCACTCCTCTAGTCACAGGCGCTCCACTAATCACAGGCACTCTACTACTCACAGGCACTCCACTAGTCACAGACACTCTACTAGTCACAGGCACTCCACTAGTCACAGACACTCTACTAGTCACAGGCACGCTAGTAGTCACAGGCACTCCACTAGTCACAGACACTCTACTAGTCGCAGGCACTCTACTAGACACAGGCACTCCATATATTCACAGGCACTCTACTAGTCACAGGCACTCTACTAGTCACAGGTACTCCACTAGTCACAGACACTCTACTAGTCACAGGCACTCTGCTAGTCACAGGAACTCCACTAGTCACAGACACTCTACTACTCACAGGCACTCCTCTAGTCACAGGCACTCTACTAGTCACAGGCACTCCACTAGTCACAGGTACTCTACTAGTCACAGGCACTCCACTAGTCACAGACACTCTACTAGTCACAGGTACTCCACTAGTCACAGGCACTCTACTAGTCACAGGCACTCCTCTAGTCACAAGCAATCGACTAGTCACAGGCACTCCACTAGTCAGAGACACTGTACTAGTCACAGGCACTCTACTAGACACAGGCACACCGCTAGTCACAGGCAATCTACTAGTGACAGGCACTCCTCCAGTAACAGGCACTCTGCTAGCCTCAGGCACTCTGCTAGTCAAAGGCACTCCTCTAGTCACAGGCACTCTACTAGTCACAGGCACTCCACTAGTCACAGGCTCTCTGCTAGTCACAGGCAGTCCACTAGTCAGATATATTTTACTAGTCACAGACACTCTACTAGACACAGGGACTCTACTAGTCACAGGCACTCCTCTAGTCACAGGCACTCTACTAGTCACAGGCACTCCACTAGTCAGAGACACTTTACTAGTCACAGGCACTCTACTAGACACAGGCACTCCACTAGTCACAGGCACTCTACTAGACACAGGCACTCCACTAGTCAGAGGCACTCCGCTAGTCACAGGCATTCTACTAGTGACAGGCACTCTTTTAGTCACAGGCACTCTGCTAGTCACAGGCAGTCCACTAGTCACAGGCACTCCACTAGACACAGGCACTCTACTAGGCACAGGCACTACTCTAGTCACAGGCACTCTACTAGTCACAGGCACGCCACTAGTCACAGGCACTCCTCTAGTCACAGGCACTCTAATAGTCACAGGCAATCCTCTAGTCACAGGCACTCCACTACTCACAGGCACTCTACTCGTCACAAGGACTCCAATAGTCACAGGCACTCTACCAGTCACAGGCACTCCTCTAGTCACAGGCACTCCTCTAGTCACAGGCATTCTACTAGTCACAGGCACTCCACTAGTCACAGACACTCTGCTAGTCACAGGCACTCCTCTAGTCACAGGCACTCCACTAGTCACAGACACTCTACTAGTCACATGCACTCCTATAGTCACAGGCTCTGTACTAGTCACAGGCACTCCTCTAGTCACAGGGACTCCACTAGTCACAGGCTCTCTACTAGTCACAGGCACTCCTCTAGTCACAGGCACTCCACTAGTCACAGGCACTCTACTAGTCACAGGCACTCCACTAGTCACAGGCACTCTACTAGTCACAGGCACTCCTCTAGTCACAGGCACTCTACTAGTCACAGGCACTCCACTAGTCCGAGACACTTTACTAGTCACAGACAATCTACTAGACACAGGCACTCCGCTAGTCACAGGCACTCTACTAGTGACAGGCACTCCTTTAGTCACAGGCACTCTGCTAGTCACAGGCACTCCACTAGTGACAGGCACTCCACTTGTCACAGGCACTCTACTAGTCACAGGCACTCCTCTAGTCACAGGCACTCTACTAGTCACAGGCACGCCACTAGTCACAGACACTCTACTAGTCACAGGCACTCCTCTAGTCACAGGCATTCTACTAGTCACAGGCACGCCTCTAGTCACAGGCACTCCTCCAGTCACAGGCACTCTAATAGTCACAGGCACTCCTCTAGTGACAGGCACTCCACTAGTCACAGGCACTCTACTAGTCACAAGGACTCCAATAGTCACAGGCACTCTACCAGTCACAGGCACTCCTCTACTCACAGGTACTCCTCTGGTCACAGGCACTCTACTAGTCACAGGCACTCCTCTAGTCACAGACACTCTACTAGTCACAGGCACTCCATTAGTCACAGAGACACTGCTAGTCACAGGCACTCCTCTAGTCACAGGCACTCCACTAGTCACAGGCACTCTACTAGTCACAGGCACTCCTCTAGTCACAGGCACTCTACTAGTCACAGGCACTCCACTAGTCACAGGCACTCTGCTAGTCACAGGCACTCCACTAGTCACAGACACTCTACTAGTCACAGGCACTCCAGTAGTCACAGACACTCTACTAGTCACAGGCACTCCACTAGTAACAGACACTCTACTAGTCACAGGCACTCTACTAGTCATAGGCACTCCACCAGTCACAGACACTCTACTACTCACAGGCACTCCTATAGTCACAGGCTCTCTACTAGTCACAGGCACTCCTCTAGTCACAGGCACTGCACTAGTCACAGCCACTCTACTAGTCACAGGCACTACTCTAGTCACAGGCATTCCACTAGTCACAGGCACTCTACTAGTCACAGGCACTCCACTAGTCACAGATACTCTACTAGTCACAGGCACTCCACTAGTCACATACACTCTACTAGTCACAGGCACTCCACTAGTCACAGACACTCTACTAGTCACAGGCACTCCACTCGTCACAGACGCTCTACTAGTCACAGGCACTCCTCTCGTCACAGGCACTCTACTAGTCACAGGCACTCTACTAGTCACAGGCACTCTACTAGTCACAGGCACTCCTCTAGTCACAGGCACTCTACTTGTCACAGGCAGTCTACTAGTCATAGGCACTCCACAAGTCACAGGCACTCTACTAGTCAAAGGCACACCACTAGTCACAGGCACTCCTCTAGTCACAGGCACACTAATAGTCACAGGCAGTCCTCTAGTCACAGGCAGTCCACTAGTCACAGGCACTGTACTAGTCACAGGCACTCCTCTAGTCACAGGCGCTCCACGAATCACAGGCACTCTACTACTCACAGGCACTCCACTAGTCACAGACACTCTACTAGTCACAGGCACTCCACTAGTCACAGACACTCTACTAGTCACAGGCACGCTAGTAGTCACAGGCACTCCACTAGTCACAGACACTCTACTAGTCGCAGGCACTCTACTAGACACAGGCACTCCATATATTCACAGGCACTCTACTAGTCACAGGCACTCTACTAGTCACAGGTACTCCACTAGTCACAGACACTCTACTAGTCACAGGCACTCTGCTAGTCACAGGAACTCCACTAGTCACAGACACTCTACTACTCACAGGCACTCCTCTAGTCACAGGCACTCTACTAGTCACAGGCACTCCACTAGTCACAGGTACTCTACTAGTCACAGGCACTCCACTAGTCACAGACACTCTAGTAGTCACAGGTACTCCACTAGTCACAGGCACTCTACTAGTCACAGGCACTCCTCTAGTCACAAGCAATCGACTAGTCACAGGCACTCCACTAGTCAGAGACACTGTACTAGTCACAGGCACTCTACTAGACACAGGCACACCGCTAGTCACAGGCAATCTACTAGTGACAGGCACTCCTCTAGTAACAGGCACTCTGCTAGCCACAGGCACTCTACTAGTCAAAGGCACTCCTCTAGTCACAGGCACTCTACTAGTCACAGGCACTCCACTAGTCACAGGCTCTCTGCTAGTCACAGGCAGTCCACTAGTCGGAGACACTTTACTAGTCACAGGCACTCCACTAGTCACAGGCACTCTACTAGCCACAGGCACTCTACTAGTCACAGGCACTCTACTAGTCACAGGCACTCCACTAGTCACAGGCACTCCGCTAGTCACAGGCAGTCTACTAGTGACAGGCACTCCTCTAGTCACAGGCACTCTGCCAGTCACAGGCACTCCACTCGTCACAGGCACTCCACTAGTCACAGGCACTCTACTAGTCACAGGCACTCCTCTAGTCACAGCCACTCTACTTGTCACAGGCAGTCTACTAGTCAAAGGCACTCCACTAGTCACAGGCACTCTACTATCAAAGGCACGCCACTAGTCACAGGCACTCCTCTAGACACAGGCACACTAATAGTCACAGGCAGTCCTCTAGTCACAGGCAGTCCACTAGTCACACCCACTCTACTAGTCACAGGCACTCCTCTAGTCACAGGCATTCAACTAGTCACAGGCACTCCACTAGTCACAGGCACTCCACTAGTCAATGGCACTCTACTAGTCTCAGGCACTCCACTAGTCACAGGCACTCCACTAGTCACAGGCACTCTACTAGTCACAGGCACTCCTCTAGTCACAGGCACTCTACTTGTCACAGGCACTCTACTAGTCAAAGGCACTCCTCTAGTCACAGGCACTCTACTAGTCACAGGCACTCCACTAGTCACAGGCACTCTACTAGTCACAGGCACTCCACTAGTCAGAGACACTTTACTAGTCACAGGCACTCTACTAGACACAGGCACTCCACTAGTCACAGGCACTCTACTAGTCAAAGGCACGCCACTAGTCACAGGCACTCCTCTAGTCACAGGCACACTAATAGTCACAGGCAGTCCTCTAGTCACAGGCAGTCCACTAGTCACAGGCACTGTACTAGTCACAGGCACTCCTCTAGTCACAGGCGCTCCACTAATCACAGGCACTCTACTACTCACAGGCACTCCACTAGTCACAGGCAGTCCACTAGTCAATGGCACTCTTCTAGTCACAGGCACTCCACTACTCACAGACACTCTACTAGTCACAGGTACTCCACTAGTCACAGACACTCTACTAGTCACAGGCACTCCACTAGTCACAGACACTCTACTTGTCACAGGCACGCTAGTTGTCACAGGCACTCCACTAGTCACAGACACTCTACTAGTCACAGGCACTCCTCTAGTCACAGGCACTCCTCTAGTCACAGGCACTCTACTAGTCACAGGCACTCCACTAGTCACAGATACTCTACTAGTCACAGGCACTCCTCTAGTCACAGGCACTCTACTAGTCACAGGCACTCCACTAGTCACAGGCACTCTACTAGTCACAGGCACTCCACTAGTCCGAGACACTTTACTAGTCACAGACACTCTACTAGACACAGGCACTCCGCTAGTCACAGGCACTCTACTAGTGACAGGCACTCCTTTAGTCACAGGCACTCTGCTAGTCACAGGCACTCCACTAGTCACAGGCACTCCACTTGTCACAGGCACTCTACTAGTCACAGGCACTCCTCTAGTCACAGGCACTCTACTAGTCACAGGCACGCCACTTGTCACAGACACTCTACTAGTCACAGGCACTCCTCTAGTCACAGGCATTCTACTAGTCACAGGCACGCCTCTAGTCACAGGCACTCCTCTAGTCACAGGCACTCTAATAGTCACAGGCACTCCTCTAGTCACAGGCACTCCACTAGTCACAGGCACTCTACTAGTCACAAGGACTCCAATAGTCACAGGCACTCTACCAGTCACAGGCACTCCTCTACTCACAGGTACTCCTCTGGTCACAGGCACTCTACTAGTCACAGGCACTCCTCTAGTCACAGACACTCTACTAGTCACAGGCACTCCATTAGTCACAGAGACACTGCTAGTCACAGGCACTCCTCTAGTCACAGGCACTCCACTAGTCACAGGCACTCTACTAGTCACAGGCACTCCTCTAGTCACAGGCACTCTACTAGTCACAGGCACTCCACTAGTCACAGGCACTCTGCTAGTCACAGGCACTCCATTAGTCACAGACACTCTACTAGTCACAGGCACTCCAGTAGTCACAGACACTCTACTAGTCACAGGCACTCCACTAGTAACAGACACTCTACTAGTCACAGGCACTCTACTAGTCATAGGCACTCCACCAGTCACAGACACTCTACTACTCACAGGCACTCCTATAGTCACAGGCTCTCTACTAGTCACAGGCACTCCTCTAGTCACAGGCACTGCACTAGTCACAGCCACTCTACTAGTCACAGGCACTACTCTAGTCACAGGCATTCCACTAGTCACAGGCACTCTACTAGTCACAGGCACTCCACTAGTCACAGATATTCTACTAGTCACAGGCACTCCACTAGTCACATACACTCTACTAGTCACAGGCACTCCACTAGTCACAGACACTCTACTAGTCACAGGCACTCCACTAGTCACAGGCACTCCTCTAGTCACAGGCACTCTACTAGTCACAGGCACTCCACTCGTCACAGACGCTCTACTAGTCACAGGCACTCCTCTCGTCACAGGCACTCTACTAGTCACAGGAACTCTACTAGTCACAGGCACTCCTCTAGTCACAGGCACTCTAGTAGTCAGAGGCACTCCACTAATCACAGGCACTCTACTAGTCACAGGCACTCCTCTAGTCACAGGCACTCTACTTGTCACAGGCAGTCTACTAGTCATAGGCACTCCACAAGTCACAGGCACTCTACTAGTCAAAGGCACACCACTAGTCACAGGCACTCCTCTAGTCACAGGCACACTAATAGTCACAGGCAGTCCTCTAGTCACAGGCAGTCCACTAGTCACAGGCACTGTACTAGTCACAGGCACTCCTCTAGTCACAGGCGCTCCACTAATCACAGGCACTCTACTACTCACAGGCACTCCACTAGTCACAGACACTCTACTAGTCACAGGCACTCCACTAGTCACAGACACTCTACTAGTCACAGGCACGCTAGTAGTCACAGGCACTCCACTAGTCACAGACACTCTACTAGTCGCAGGCACTCCACTAGTCACATACACTCTACTAGTCACGGGCACTCCACTAGTCACAGACACTCTACTAGTCACAGGCACTCCACTAGTCACAGGCACTCCTCTAGTCACAGGCACTCTACTAGTCACAGGCACTCCACTCGTCACAGACGCTCTACTAGTCACAGGCACTCCTCTCGTCACAGGCACTCTACTAGTCACAGGCACTCAACTAGTCACAGGCACTCTACTAGTCACAGGCACTCCTCTAGTCACAGGCACTCTAATAGTCAGAGGCACTCCACTAATCACAGGCACTCTACTAGTCACAGGCACTCCTCTAGTCACAGGCACTCTGCTAGTCACAGGCACTCCACTCGTCACAGGCACTCTACTTGTCACAGGCAGTCTACTAGTCATAGGCACTCCACAAGTCACAGGCACTCTACTAGTCAAAGGCACGCCACTAGTCACAGGCACTCCTCTAGTCACAGGCACACTAATAGTCACAGGCAGTCCTCTAGTCACAGGCAGTCCACTAGTCACAGGCACTCTACTACTCACAGGCACTCCACTAGTCACAGACACTCTACTAGTCACAGGCACTCCACTAGTCACAGACACTCTACTAGTCACAGGCACGCTAGTAGTCACAGGCACTCCACTAGTCACAGACACTCTACTAGTCGCAGGCACTCTACTAGACACAGGCACTCCATATATTCACAGGCATTCTACTAGTCACAGGCACTCTACTAGTCACAGGTACTCCACTAGTCACAGACAACACTCTACTAGTCACAGGCACTCCGCTAGTCACAGGAACTCCACTAGTCACAGACACTCTACTAGTCACAGGCACTCCTCTAGTCACAGGCACTCTACTAGTCACAGGCACTCTCTAGTCACAGGCCATCTACTAGTCACAGGCACTCCACTAGTCCGAGTCACTTTACTAGTCACAGACACTCTACTAGACACAGGCACTCCACTAGTCACAGGCACTCCGCTAGTCACATGCACTCTACTAGTGACAGGCACTCCTTTAGTCACAGGCACTCTGCTAGTCACAGGCACTCCACTAGTCACGGGCACTCCACTAGCCACAGGCACTCTACTAGTATCAGGCACTCTACTAGTCACAGGCACTGCACTAGTGAGAGACAATTTACTAGTCTCAGGCACTCTACTAAGCACAGGCACTCTACTAGTCACAGGCACTCTACTAGTCACAGGCACTCCTCTAGTCACAGGCACTCTAGTAGTGACAGGCACTCTGCTAGTCACAGGCACTCCACTAGTCACAGGTACTCCACTAGTCACAGGCACTCTACAAGTCACAGGCACTCCACTAGTCACAGGCACTCTACTAGTCACAGGCACTCCACTAGTCACAGACACTCTGCTAGTCACAGGCACTCCTCTAGTCACAGGCACTCCACTAGTCACAGGCACTCTAGTAGTCACAGGCACTCCTCTAGTCACAGGCACTCTACTAGTCACAGGTACTCCACTAGTCACAGGCACTCTACTAGTCACAGGCACTCCACTAGTCACAGACACTCTACTAGTCACAGGCAATCTAGTAGTCGCAGACACTCTACTAGTCACAAGCACTCTACTAGTCACAGGCAATCCACTAGTCACAGACACTCTACTAGTCACAGGCACTCCTCTAGTCACAGGTACTCCTGTAGTCACAGGCACTCACTAGTCACAGGCACTCCTGTAGTCACAGGCACTCTACTAGTCACAGGCAATCCACTAGTCACAGACACTCTACTAGTCACAGGCACTCCACTAGTCACAGGCACTCTACTAGTCACAGGCACTCCTCTAGTCACAGGCACTCTACTAGTCACAGGTACTCCACTAGTCAGAGACACTTTACTAGTCACAGGCACTCTACTAGACACAGGCACTCCACAAGTCACAGGCACTCTACTAGTCATAGGCACTCTACTAGTCAGAGACACTTTACTAGTCACAGGCACTCTACTGGTCTCAGGGACTCCACTAGTCACAGGCACTCCTCTAGTCACAGGCACTCTACTAGTCACAGACACTCCACTAGTCACAGGCACTCTAGTAGTCACAATACACTCCTCTAGTCACAGGCACTCCACTAGTCACAGGCACTCTACTAGTCACAGGCACTCACTAGTCACAGGCACTCTACTAGTCACAGGCACTCCTCTAGTCACAGGCACTCTACTAGTAACAGGCACTCCTCTAGTCACAGGCACTCATGTTGTCACAGGCACTCTACTAGTCAAAGGCACTCCACTAGTCACAGGCACTCTACTAGTCAAAGGCACGCCACTAGTCACAGGCACTCCTCCAGTCACAGGCACACTATTAGTCACAGGCAGTCTTCTAGTCACAGGCACTCTACTAGTCACAGGCACTCCTCTAGTCACAGGCACTCTGCTAGTCACAGGCATTCCACTAGTCACAGGCACTCTACTAGTCACAGGTACTCCACTAGTCACAGACACTCTACTAGTCACAGTCACTCCACTAGTCACAGACACTCTACTAGTCACAGGCACTCCTCTCGTCACAGGCACTCTACTAGTGACAGGCACTCCTCTAGTCACAGGCACTCAGCTAGTCACAGGGACTCCACTAGTCACAGGCACTCTACTAGTCACAGGCACTCCACTAGTCACAGGCACTCTACTAGTCACAGGCACTACTCTAGTCACATGCACTCTACTAGTCACAGGCATTCTACTAGTCACAGGCACTCCACTAGTCACAGGCACTCTACTAGTCACAGGCACTCCACTAGTCACAGGCACTCCTCTAGTCACAGGCACACTAATAGTCACAGGCCCTCCTCTAGTCACAGGCACTCCACTATTCACAGGCACTCTACTAGTCACAAGCACTCCTCTAGTCACAGGCACTCCACTAGTCACAGGCACTCTATAGTCACAGGCTCTCCACTAGTCACAGGCAATCCTCTAGTCACAGACACTCTAGTAGTCACAGGCACTCATGTAGTCACAGGCCGTCTACTAGTCACAGGCACTCCTCTAGTCACAGGCAGTCTACTAGTCACAGGCACTCTACTAGTCACATGCACCTCACTAGTCACAGGCACTCTACTAGTCACAGGCACTCCACTAGTCACAGACACTCTGCTAGTCACAGGCACTCCTCTAGTCACAGGCACTCCACTAGTCACAGGCACTCTAGTAGTCACAGGCACTCCTCTAGTCACAGGGATTCTACTAGTCACAGGTACTCCACTAGTCACAGGCACTCTACTAGTCACAGGCACTCCACTAGTCACAGACACTCTACTAGTCACAGGCAATCTAGTAGTCGCAGACACTCTACTAGTCACAAGCACTCTACTAGTCACAGGCAATCCACTAGTCACAGACACTCTACTAGTCACAGGCACTCCTCTAGTCACAGGTACTCCTGTAGTCACAGGCACTCCACTACTCACAGGCACTCCTGTAGTCACAGGCACTCTACTAGTCACAGGCAATCCACTAGTCACAGACACTCCGCTACTCACAGGCACTCTACTAGTGACAGGCACTCCTCTAGTCACAGGCACTCCACTAGTCACAGGCACTCTACAAGTGACAGGCACTCCACTAGTCACAGGGCACTCTACTAGTCACAGGCACTCCACTAGTCACAGACACTCTGCTAGTCACAGGCACTCCTCTAGTCACAGGCACTCCACTAGTCACAGGCACTCTACTAGTCACAGGCACTCCACTAGTCACAGACTCTCTACTAGTCACAGGCACTCCACTAGTCACAGGCACTCCTCTAGTCACAGGCACTCTACTAGTCACAGGCACTCCACTAGTCACAGGCACTCTGCTAGTCACAATACACTCCTCTAGTCACAGGCACTCTACTAGTCACAGGCACTGCACTAGTCAGAGACAATTTACTAGTCACAGGCACTCTACGAGACACAGGCACTCCTCTAGTCAAAGGCACTCTACTAGTCACAGGCACTCCACTAGTCACAGGCACTCTACTAGTCACAATACACTCCTCTAGTCACAGGCACTCTCTACTAGTCACAGGCACTGCACTAGTCACAGGCACTCTACTAGTCACAGGCACTACGCTAGTCACAGGCACTCTACTAGTGACAGGCATTCCTCTAGTCACTGGCACTCTGCTAGTCACAGGCACTCTACTAGTGACAGGCACTCCTCTAGTCACAGGCAATCTGCTAGTCACAGGCACTCCACTAGTCACAGGCACTCCACTAGTCACAGGCACTCTACAAGTCACAGGCACTCCACTAGGCACAGGCACTCTACTAGGCACAGGCACTCCACTAGTCACAGACACTCTGCTAGTCACAGGCACTCCTCTAGTCACAGGCACTCCACTAGTCACAGGGACTCCACTAGTCACAGACACTCTTCTAGTCACAGGCACTCAGTAGTCACAGACACTCTACTAGTCACAGGCACTCCACTAGTCACAGACACTCTACTAGTTACAGGCACTCTAGTAGTCACAGGCACTCCACTAGTCACAGACTCTCTACAAGTCACAGGCACTCCTATAGTCACAGGCTCTCTACTAGTCACAGGCACTCCTCTAGTCACAGGCACTCCACTAGTCACAGGCACTCTACTAGTCACAGGCACTCCACTAGTCACAGGCACTCTACTAGTCACAGGCACTCCTCTAGTCACAGGCACTCTACTAGTAACAGGCACTCCTCTAGTCACAGGCACTCATGTTGTCACAGGCACTCTACTAGTCAAAGGCACTCCACTAGTCACAGGCACTCTACTAGTCAAAGGCACGCCACTAGTCACAGGCACTCCTCCAGTCACAGGCACACTATTAGTCACAGGCAGTCCTCTAGTCACAGGCACTCTACTAGTCACAGGCACTCCTCTAGTCACAGGCACTCTGCTAGTAACAGGCATTCCACTAGTCACAGGCACTCTACTAGTCACAGGTACTCCACTAGTCACAGACACTCTACTAGTCACAGTCACTCCACTAGTCACAGACACTCTACTAGTCACAGGCACTCCTCTCGTCACAGGCACTCTACTAGTGACAGGCACTCCTCTAGTCACAGGCACTCAGCTAGTCACAGGCACTCCACTAGTCACAGGCACTCTACTAGTCACAGGCACTCCACTAGTCACAGGCACTCTACTAGTCACAGGCACTACTCTAGTCACATGCACTCTACTAGTCACAGGCATTCTACTAGTCACAGGCACTCCACTAGTCACAGGCACTCTACTAGTCACAGGCACTCCACTAGTCACAGGCACTCCTCTAGTCACAGGCACACTAATAGTCACAGGCCCTCCTCTAGTCACAGGCACTCCACTATTCACAGGCACTCTACTAGTCACAAGCACTCCTCTAGTCACAGGCACTCCACTAGTCACAGGCACTCTATAGTCACAGGCTCTCCACTAGTCACAGGCAATCCTCTAGTCACAGACACTCTAGTAGTCACAGGCACTCATCTAGTCACAGGCCGTCTACTAGTCACAGGCACTCCTCTAGTCACAGGCAGTCTACTAGTCACAGGCACTCTACTAGTCACATGCACTCCACTAGTCACAGGCACTCTACTAGTCACCGGCACTCCACTAGTCACAGGCACTCTACTAGTCACAGGCACTCCACTAGTCACAAGCACTCCAATAGTCACAGGCACTCTACTAGTCACAGGCACTCCTCTAGTCACAGGCACTCCACTAGTCACAGGCACTCTATAGTCACAGGCTCTCCACTAGTCACAGGCACTCCTATAGTCACAGACACTCTACTAGTCACAGGCACTCATCTAGTCACAGGCCGTCTACTAGTCACAGGCACTCCTCTAGTGACAGGCAGTCTACTAGTCACAGGCACTCTACTAGTCACATGCACTCCACTAGTCACAGGCACTCTACTAGTCACCGGCACTTCACTAGTCACAGACACTCTACTAGTCACAGGCACTCCGCTAGTCACAGACACTCTACTAGTCACAGGCACTCCACTAGTCACAGGCACTCCTCTAGTTACAGACACTCTACTAGTCACAGGCACTCCTCTAGTTGCAGGCAATCCACTAGTCACAGGCACTCCTCTAGTCACAGGCACTCTACTAGTCACAGGCACTCCACTAGTCACAGGCACTCCTCTAGTCTCAGGCACTCCACTAGTCAGAGGTACTCTACTGGTCACAGACACTCCACTTGTCACAGGCACTCTACTGGTCGCAGGCACTCCACTAGTCACAGGCACTCCTATAGTCACAGGCTCTCTACTAGTCACAGGCACTCCTCTAGTCACAGGCACTCCACTAGTCACAGGCACTCTACTAGTCACAGGCACTCTTCTAGTCACAGGCACTCCACTAGTCACAGGCACTCTACTAGTCACAGGCACTCCACTAGTCACAGGCACTCTACTAGTCACAGGCACTCCTCTAGTCGCAGGCACTCTACTAGTCACAGGCACTCCACTAGTCACAGGCACTCCACTAGTCACAGGCACTCTGCGAGTCACAGGCACTCCACTAGTCACAGACACTCTGCTAGTCACAGGCACTCCACTAGTCACAGACACTCCGCTAGTCACAGGCACTCCTCTAGTCACAGGCACTCCACTAGTCACAGGCACTCTGCTAGTCAGAGGCACTCCTGTAGTCACAGACACTCTACTAGGCACAGGCACTACACTAGTCACAGGCACTCTGCTAGTCACAGGCACTCCACTAGTCACAGACACTCTACTAGTCACAGGCACTCCAGTAGTCACAGACACTCTACTAGTCACAGGCACTCCACTAGTCACAGACACTCTTCTAGTTACAGGCACTCTACTAGTCACAGGCACTCCACTAGTCACAGACACTCTACAAGTCACAGGCACTCCTATAGTCACAGGCTCTCTACTAGTCTCAGGCACTCCTCTAGTCACAGGCATTCTACTAGTCACAGGCACTCCTCTAGTCACAGGCACTCCACCAGTCACAGGCACTCTACTAGTCATAGGCACTCTACTAGTCAGAGACACTTTACTAGTCACAGGCACTCTACTGGTCTCAGGCACTCCACTAGTCACAGGCACTCCTCTAGTCACAGGCACTCTACTAGTCACAGACACTCCACTAGTCAGAGATAATTTTCTAGTCACAGGCACTCTACTAGACACAGGCACTCCACTAGTCACAGGCACGCTACTAGTTACAGGCACTCCACTAGTCACAGGCACTCCGCTACTCACAGGCACTCTACTAGTCACAGGCACTCCACTAGTCACAGGCACTCTACTAGTCACAGGTACTCCACTAGTCACAGACACTCTACTAGTCACAGTCACTCCACTAGTCACAGACACTCTACTAGTCACAGGCACTCTACTAGTCACAGGCACTCCACTAGTCACAGGCACTCCTCTAGTCACCGGCACTCCACTAGTCACAGGCACTCTACTAGTCACAGGCACTCCTCTAGTGACAGGCACTCTACTAGTCACAGGCACTCCACTATTCACAGGCACTCTACTAGTCACAGGCACTCCACTAGTCAGAGACACTTTACTAGTCACAGGCACTCTACTATACAGAGGCACTCCACTAGTCACAGGCACTCTACTATTCACAGGCACTCTACTAGTCACAGGCACTCCACTAGTCAGAGACACTTTACTAGTCACAGGCACTCTACTATACAGAGGCACTCCACTAGTCACAGGCACTCTACTAGTCACAGGCACTCCACTAGTCACAGACACTCTACTAGTCTCAGACACTCCACTAGTCACGGGCACTCTACTAGTCACAGGCACTCCACTAGTCACAGACACTCGACTAGTCACAGGCACTCCACTAGTCACAGGCACTCCTCTAGTCACAGGCACTCTACTAGTCACAGGTACTCCACTAGTCACAGGCACTCTACTAGTAACAGGCACTCTACTAGTCACAGGCACTGCACTAGTCAGAGACAATTTACTAGTCTCAGGCACTCTACTAGGCACAGGCACTCAACTAGTCACAGGCACTCCGCTAGTCACAGGCACTCTAGTAGTGACAGGCACTCCTCTAGTCACAGGCACTCCACTAGTCACAGGCACTCTACTAGTCACAGGCACTCCTCTAGTCACAGGCACTCTACTAGTCACAGGTACTCCACTAGTCACAGGCACTCTACTAGTCACAGGCACTCCACTAGTCACAGACACTCTACTAGTAACAGGCAATCTAGTAGTCACAGACACTCTACTAGTCACAAGCACTCTACTAGTCACAGACAATCCACTAGTCACAGACACTCTACTAGTCACAGGCACTCCTCTAGTCACAGGCACTCCTGTAGTCACAGGCACTCTACTAGTCACAGGCACTCCTGTAGTCACAGGCACTCTACTAGTCACAGGCAATCCACTAGTCACAGACACTCTACTAGTCACAGGCAGTCCACTAGTGACAGGCACTCTACTAGTCACAGGCACTCCTCTAGTCACAGGCACTCTACTAGTCACAGGTACTCCACTAGTCAGAGACACTTTACTAGTCACAGGCACTCTACTAGACACAGGCACTCCACTAGTCACAGGCACTCTCCTAGTCATAGGCACTCTACTAGTCAGAGACACTTTACTAGTCACAGGCACTCTACTGGTCTCAGGCACTCCACTAGTCACAGGCACTCCTCTAGTCACAGGCACTCTACTAGTCACAGACACTCCACTAGTCACAGGCACTCTACTAGTCACAATACACTCCTCTAGTCACAGGCACTCTACTAGTCACAGGCACTGCACTAGTCAGAGATAATTTTCTAGTCACAGGCACTCTACTAGACACAGGCACTCCACTAGTCACAGGCACGCTACTAGTTACAGGCACTCCACTAGTCACAGGCACTCCGCTACTCACAGGCACTCTACTAGTCACAGGCACTCCACTAGTCACAGGCACTCTACTAGTCACAGGTACTCCACTAGTCACAGACACTCTACTAGTCACAGTCACTCCACTAGTCACAGACACTCTACTAGTCACAGGCACTCTACTAGTCACAGGCACTCCACTAGTCACAGGCACTCCTCTAGTCACCGGCACTCCACTAGTCACAGGCACTCTACTAGTCACAGGCACTCCTCTAGTGACAGGCACTCTACTAGTCACAGGCACTCCACTATTCACAGGCACTCTACTAGTCACAGGCACTCCACTAGTCACAGACACTCTACTAGTCACAGGCACTCCACTAGTCACAGACACTCTACTAGTCACAACCTCTCTACTAGTCACAGGCGCTCGACTAGTCACAGACACTCTACTAGTCACAGGCACTCCTCTAGTTACAGGCACTCCTCTAGTCACAGGCACTCTACTAGTCACAGGCACTCCTCTAGTCACAGGCACTCTACTAGTCACACACAATCCACTAGTCACAGACGCTCTACTAGTCACAGGCACTCCACTAGTCACAGGCACTCTACTAGTCACAGGCACTCCTCTAGTCACAGGCACTCTACTAGTCAGAGGCACTCCACTAGTCAGGGACACTTTACTAGTCACAGGCACTCTACTAGACTCAGGCACTCCACTAGTCACAGGCACTCTACTAGTCACAGGCACTCCACTAGTCAGAGACAGTTTACTAGTCACAGGCACTCTACTAGTCTCAGGCACTCCACCAGTCACAGGCACTCTACTAGACACAGGTACTCCTCTAGTCACAGGCACGCTACTAGTCACAGGCACTCCACTAGTCAGAGACACTTTACTAGTCACAGGCACTCTACTATACAGAGGCACTCCACTAGTCACAGGCACTCTACTAGTCACAGGCACTCCACTAGTCACAGACACTCTACTAGTCTCAGACACTCCACTAGTCACGGGCACTCTACTAGTCACAGGCACTCCACTAGTCACAGACACTCGACTAGTCACAGGCACTCCACTAGTCACAGGCACTCCTCTAGTCACAGGCACTCTACTAGTCACAGGTACTCCACTAGTCACAGGCACTCTACTAGTAACAGGCACTCTACTAGTCACAGGCACTGCACTAGTCAGAGACAATTTACTAGTCTCAGGCACTCTACTAGGCACAGGCACTCAACTAGTCACAGGCACTCCGCTAGTCACAGGCACTCTAGTAGTGACAGGCACTCCTCTAGTCACAGGCACTCCACTAGTCACAGGCACTCTACTAGTCACAGGCACTCCTCTAGTCACAGGCACTCTACTAGTCACAGGTACTCCACTAGTCACAGGCACTCTACTAGTCACAGGCACTCCACTAGTCACAGACACTCTACTAGTAACAGGCAATCTAGTAGTCACAGACACTCTACTAGTCACAAGCACTCTACTAGTCACAGACAATCCACTAGTCACAGACACTCTACTAGTCACAGGCACTCCTCTAGTCACAGGCACTCCTGTAGTCACAGGCACTCTACTAGTCACAGGCACTCCTGTAGTCACAGGCACTCTACTAGTCACAGGCAATCCACTAGTCACAGACACTCTACTAGTCACAGGCAGTCCACTAGTGACAGGCACTCTACTAGTCACAGGCACTCCTCTAGTCACAGGCACTCTACTAGTCACAGGTACTCCACTAGTCAGAGACACTTTACTAGTCACAGGCACTCTACTAGACACAGGCACTCCACTAGTCACAGGCACTCTCCTAGTCATAGGCACTCTACTAGTCAGAGACACTTTACTAGTCACAGGCACTCTACTGGTCTCAGGCACTCCACTAGTCACAGGCACTCCTCTAGTCACAGGCACTCTACTAGTCACAGACACTCCACTAGTCACAGGCACTCTACTAGTCACAATACACTCCTCTAGTCACAGGCACTCTACTAGTCACAGGCACTGCACTAGTCAGAGATAATTTTCTAGTCACAGGCACTCTACTAGACACAGGCACTCCACTAGTCACAGGCACGCTACTAGTTACAGGCACTCCACTAGTCACAGGCACTCCGCTACTCACAGGCACTCTACTAGTGACAGTCACTCCTCTCGTCACAGGCTCCCTGCTAGTCACAGGTACTCCACTAGTCACAGGCACTCCACTAGTCACAGGCACTCTACAAATGACAGGCACTCCACTAGTCACAGGCACTCTATTAGTCACAGGCACTCCACTAGTCACAGACACTCTGCTAGTCACAGGCACGCCTCTAGTCACAGGCACTCCACTAGTCACTGGCACTCTACTAGTCACAGGCACTCCTCTAGTCACAGGCACTCTACTAGTCACAGGCACTCCACTAGTCACAGGCACTCTACTAGTCACAGGCACTCCACTAGTCACAGGCACTCTAGTCACAGGCACTCTACTAGTCACAGGCACTCCACTAGGCACAGGCACTCTGCTAGTCACAATACAGTCCTCTAGTCACAGGCACTCTACTAGTCACAGGCACTGCACTAGTCAGAGATAATTTACTAGTCACAGGCACTCTACTAGACACAGGCACTCCTCTAGTCAAAGGCACTCTACTAGTCACAGGCACTCCACTAGTCACAGGCACTCTACTAGTCACAATACACTCCTCTAGTCACAGGCACTCTACTAGTCACAGGCACTGCACTAGTCACAGGCACTTTACTAGTCACAGGCACTACGCTAGTCACAGGCACTCTACTAGTGACAGGCATTCCTCTAGTCACTGGCACTCTGCTAGTCACAGGCACTCTACTAGTAACAGGCACTCCTCTAGTCACAGGCAATCTGCTAGTCACAGGCACTCCACTAGTCACAGGCACTCCACTAGTCACAGGCACTCTACAAGCCACAGGCACCCCACTAGGCACAGGCACTCTACTAGTCACAGGTACTCCACTAGTCACAGACACTCTGCTAGTCACAGGCACTCCTCTAGTCAGAGGCACTCCACTAGTCACAGGGACTCTACTAGTCACAGGCACTCCTCTAGTCACAGGCACTCCACTAGTCACAGGCACTCCACTATTCACAGGCACTGTACTAGTCACAGGCACTCCACTAGTCACAGACACTCTACTAGTCACAGGGACTCCACTAGTCACAGACACTCTACTAGTCACAAGCACTCTACTAGTCACCGGCGCTCCACTAGTCACAGACACTCTACTAGTCACAGGCACTCCTCTAGTCACAGGCACTCCTCTAGTCACAGGCACTCTACTAGTCACAGGCAATCCACTAGTCACAGACACTCTACTAGTCACAGGCACTCCACTAGTCACAGGCACTCTACTAGTCACAGGCACTCCACTAGTCACAGACACTCTACTAGTCACAGGCACTCCACTAGTCACAGACACTCTGCTAGTCACAGGCACTCCTCTAGTCACAGGCACTCCACTAGTCACAGGCACTCTGCTAGTCAGAGGCACTCCTGTAGTCACAGGCACTCTACTAGTCACAGGCACTACACTAGTCACAGGCACTCTGCTAGTCACAGGTACTCCACTAGTCACAGACACTCTTCTAGTCACAGGCACTCCAGTAGTCACAGACATTCTACTAGTCACAGGCACTCCACTAGTCACAGACACTCTACTAGTTACAGGCACTCTACTAGTCACAGGCACTCCACTAGACACAGACTCTCTACAAGTCACAGGCACTCCTATAGTCACAGGCTCTCTACTAGTCACAGGCACTCCTCTAGTCACAGGCACTCCACTAGTCACAGGCACTCTACTAGTCACAGGCACTCCTCTAGTCACAGGCACTCCACTAGTCACAGGCACTCTACTAGTCACAGGCACTCCACTAGTCACAGGCACTCTACTAGTCACAGGCACTCCTCTAGTCACAGGCACTCTACTAGTCACAGGCACTCCTCTAGTCACAGGCACTCTAGTTGTCACAGGAACTCTACTAGTCAAAGGCACTCCACTAGTCACATGCACTCTACTAGTCAAAGGCACGCCACTAGTCACAGGCACTCCTCCAGTCACAGGCACACTATTAGTCACAGGCAGTCCTCTAGTCACAGGCACTCTACTAGTCACAGGCACTCCTCTAGTCACAGGCACTCTGCTAGTCACAGGCACTCCACTAGTCACAGGCACTCTACTAGTCACAGGTACTCCACTAGTCACAGACACTCTACTAGTCACAGTCACTCCACTAGTCACAGACACTCTACTAGTCACAGGCACTCTACTAGTCACAGGCACTCCACTAGTCAGAGACACTCTACTAGTCACAGGCACTCCTCTAGTCACAGGCAGTCTACTAGTCACAGGCACTCCTCTCGTCACAGGCACTCTACTAGTGACAGGCACTCCTCTAGTCACAGGCACTCAGCTAGTCACAGGCACTCCACTAGTCACTGGCACTCTACTAATCACAGGCACTCCACTAGTCACAGGCACTCTACTAGTCACAGGCACTCCTCTAGTCACAGGTACTCTACTAGTCACAGGCATTCTACTAGACACAGGCACACCGCTAGTCACAGGCAATCTACTAGTGACAGGCACTCCTCTAGTCACAGGCACTCTGCTAGTCGCAGGCACTCTACTAGTCACAGGCACTCCTCTAGTCACAGGCACTCTACTTGTCACAGACAGTCTACTAGTCAAAGGCACTCCACTAGTCACAGGCACTCTACTAGTCAAAGGCACGCCACTAGTCACAGGCAGTCCTCTAGTCACAGGGAGTCCACTAGTCACAGGCACTGTACTAGTCAGAGACACTTTAATAGTCACAGGCACTCTACTAGACACAGGCACTCCACTAGTCACAGGCACTCTACTAGTCACAGGCACTCCACTAGTCAGAGACACTTTACTAGTCACAGGCACTCTACTAGACACAGGCACTCCACTAGTCACAGGCACTCTACTAGTCACAGGCACTCTACTAGTCACAGGAACTCCACTAGTCACAGACACTCTACTAGTCACAGGCACTCCTCTAGTCACAGGCACTCCTCTAGTCACAGGCACTCTACTAGTCACAGGCACTCCTCTAGTCACAGGCACTCTACTAGTCACAGGCACTCAACTAGTCACAGACAGTCTACTAGTCACATGCACTCCACTAGTCACAGGCACTCTACTAGTCACAGGCACTCCTCTAGTCACAGGCAATCTACTAGTCACAGGCACTCCACTAGTCAGAGACACCTTACTAGTCACAGGCTCTCTACTAGACACAGGCACTCCACTAGTCACAGTCACACTACTAGTCACAGACACTCCACTAGTCAGAGACACTTTACTAGTCACAGGCACTCTACTAGACACAGGCACACCGCTAGTCACAGGCAATCTACTAGTGACAGGCACTCCTCTAGTTACAGGCACTCTGCTAGTCGCAGGCACTCTACTAGTCACAGGCACTCCTCTAGTCACAGGCACTCTACTTGTCACAGACAGTCTACTAGTCAAAGGCACTCCACTAGTCACAGGCACTCTACTAGTCAAAGGCACGCCACTAGTCACAGGCAGTCCTCTAGTCACAGGCAGTCCACTAGTCACAGGCACTGTACTAGTCAGAGACACTTTAATAGTCACAGGCACTCTACTAGACACAGGCACTCCACTAGTCACAGGCACTCTACTAGTCACAGGCACTCCACTAGTCAGAGACACTTTACTAGTCACAGGCACTCTACTAGACACAGGCACTCCACTAGTCACAGGCACTCTACTAGTCACAGGCACTCCACTAGTCACAGGCACTCCGCTAGTTACAGGCACTCTAAAAGTGGCAGGCACTCCTCTAGTCACAGGCACTCTGCTAGTCACAGGCACTCCACTCGTCACAGGCACTCTACTTGTCACAGGCAGTCTACTAGTCAAAGGCACTCCACTAGTCACAGGCAGTCCACTAGTCAATGGCACTCTACTAGTCACAGGCACTCCACTAGTCACAGGCACGCTAGTAGTCACAGGCACTCCACTAGTCACAGACACTCTACTAGTCACAGGCACTCCTCTAGTCACAGGCACTCCTCTAGTCACAGGCAGTCTACTAGTCACAGGCACTCCTCTAGTCACAGGCACTCTACTAGTCACAGGCACTCCACTAGTCACAGGCACTCTACTAGTCACAGGCACTCCACTAGTCACAGACACTCTACTAGTCACAGGCACTCCAGTAGTCACAGACACTCTGCTAGTCACAGGCACTCCTCTAGTCACAGGCACTCCACTGGTCACAGGCACTCTACTAGTCACAGGCACTCCTCTAGTGACAGGCACTCTACTAGTCACAGGCACTCCACTAGTCACAGGTACTCTACTTGTCACAGGAAGTCTACTAGTCAGAGGCACTCCACTAGTCACAGGCACTCTACTAGTCAAAGGCACGCCACTAGTCACAGGCACTCCTCTAGTCACAGGCACACCAATAGTCACAGGCAGTCCTCTAGTCACAGGCAGTCCACTAGTCACAGGCACTCTACTAGTCACAGGCACTCCACTAGTCAGAGACACTTTACTTGTCACAGGCACTCTACTAGACACAGGCACTCCACTAGTCACAGGCACTCTACTAGTCACAGGCACTCCACTAGTCACAGGCACTCCGCTAGTTACAGGCACTCTAAAAGTGACAGGCACTCCTCTAGTCACAGGCACTCTGGTAGTCACAGGCTCTCCACTCGTCACAGGCACTCTACTTGTCACAGGCAGTCTACTAGTCAAAGGCACTCCACTAGTCACAGGCACTCTACTAGTCAAAGGCACGCCACTAGTCACAGGCACTCCTCTAGTCACAGGCACACTAATAGTCACAGGCAGTCCTCTAGTCACAGGCAGTCCACTAGTCACAGGCACTGTACTAGTCACAGGCACTCCTCTAGTCACAGGCGCTCCACTAATCACAGGCACTCTACTACTCACAGGCACTCCACTAGTCACAGGCAGTCCACTAGTCAATGGCACTCTACTAGTCACAGGCACTCCACTAGTCACAGGCACGCTAGTAGTCACAGGCACTCCGCTAGTCACAGACACTCTACTAGTCACAGGCACTCCTCTAGTCACAGGCACTCCTCTAGTCACAGGCACTCTACTAGTCACAGGCACTCCTCTAGTCACAGGCACTCTACTAGTCACAGGCACTCCACTAGTCACAGGCACTCTACTAGTCACAGGCACTCCACTAGTCACAGACACACTACTAGTCACAGGCACTCCTCTAGTCACAGGCACTCCACTGGTCACAGGCACTCAACTAGTCAAAGGCACTCCTCTAGTCACAGGCACTCTACTGGTCACAGGCACTCCACTAGTCACAGGTACTCTGCTAGTCACAGGCACTCCACTAGTCCCAGACACTCTACTAGTCACAGGCACTCCAGTAGTCACAGACACTCTACTAGTCACAGGCACTCTACTAGTCACAGGCACTCCACTAATCACAGACACTCTACTAGTCACAGGCACTCCTCTAGTCACAGGCACTCCTCTAGTCACAGGCACTCTACAAGTCACAGGCACTCTTCTAGTCACAGACACTCTTCTAGTCACAGGCACTCCAATAGTCACAGGCACTCCACTAGTCACAGACACTCTACTAGTCACAGGCACTCCACTAGTCACAGGCACTTTACTAGTCACAGGCACTCCTCTAGTCACAGGCACTCTACTAGTCACAGGCACTCCACTAGTCAGAGACACTTTACTAGTCACAGGCACTCTACTAGACACAGGCACTCTACTAGTCGCAGGCACTCTACTAGACACAGGCACTCCATATAGTCACAGGCACTCTACTAGTCACAGGCACTCTACTAGTCACAGGCACTCCACTAGTCACAGACACTCTACTAGTCACAGGTACTCCACTAGTCACAGACACGCCACTAGTCACAGGCACTCTACTAGTCACAGGAACTCCACTAGTCACAGACACTCTACTAGTCACAGGCACTCCTCTAGTCACAGGCACTCCTCTAGTCACAGGCACTCTACTAGTCACAGGCACTCCTCTAGTCACAGGCACTCTACTAGTCACAGGCACTCAACTAGTCACAGACAGTCTACTAGTCACAGGCACTCCACTAGTCACAGGCACTCTACTAGTCACAGGCACTCCTCTAGTCACAGGCAATCTACTAGTCACAGGCACTCCACTAGTCAGAGACACTTTACTAGTCACAGGCACTCTACTAGACACAGGCACTCCACTAGTCACAGTCACACTACTAGTCACAGGCACTCCACTTGTCAGAGACACTTTACTAGTCAGAGGCACTCTACTAGACACAGGCACACCGCTAGTCACAGGCAATCTACTAGTGACAGGCACTCCTCTAGTCAGAGGCACTCTGCTAGTCGCAGGCACTCTACTAGTCACAGGCACTCCTCTAGTCACAGGCACTCTACTTGTCACAGACAGTCTACTAGTCAAAGGCACGCCACTAGTCACAGGCAGTCCTCTAGTCACAGGCAGTCCACTAGTCACAGGCACTGTACTAGTCAGAGACACTTTAATAGTCACAGGCACTCTACTAGACACAGGCACTCCACTAGTCACAGGCACTCTACTAGTCACAGGCACTCCACTAGTCAGAGACACTTTACTAGTCACAGGCACTCTACTAGACACAGGCACTCCACTAGTCACAGGCACTCTACTAGTCACAGGCACTCCACTAGTCACAGGCACTCCGCTAGTTACAGGCACTCTAAAAGTGGCAGGCACTCCTCTAGTCACAGGCACTCTGCTAGTCACAGGCACTCCACTCGTCACAGGCACTCTACTTGTCACAGGCAGTCTACTAGTCAAAGGCACTCCACTAGTCACAGGCACTCTACTAGTCAAAGGCACGCCACTAGTCACAGGCACTCCTCTAGTCACAGGCACACTAATAGTCACAGGCAGTCCTCTAGTCACAGGCAGTCCACTAGTCACAGGCACTGTACTAGTCACAGGCACTCCTCTAGTCACAGGCGCTCCACTAATCACAGGCACTCTACTACTCACAGGCAGTCCACTAGTCACAGTCAGTCCACTAGTCAATGGCACTCTACTAGTCACAGGCACTCCACTAGTCACAGGCACGCTAGTAGTCACAGTCACTCCGCTAGTCACAGACACTCTACTAGTCACAGGCACTCCTCTAGTCACAGGCACTCCTCTAGTCACAGGCACTCTACTAGTCACAGGCACTCCTCTAGTCACAGGCACTCTACTAGTCACAGGCACTCCACTAGTCACAGGCACTCTACTAGTCACAGGCACTCCACTAGTCACAGACACACTACTAGTCACAGGCCCTCCTCTAGTCACAGGCACTCCACTGGTCACAGGCACTCAACTAGTCAAAGGCACTCCTCTAGTCACAGGCACTCTACTGGTCACAGGCACTCCACTAGTCACAGGTACTCTGCTAGTCACAGGCACTCCACTAGTCCCAGACACTCTACTAGTCACAGGCACTCCAGTAGTCACAGACACTCTACTAGTCACAGGCACTCTACTAGTCACAGGCACTCCACTAATCACAGACACTCTACTAGTCACAGGCACTCCTCTAGTCACAGGCACTCCTCTAGTCACAGGCACTCTACTAGTCACAGGCACTCTTCTAGTCACAGACACTCTTCTAGTCACAGGCACTCCAATAGTCACAGGCACTCCACTAGTCACAGACACTCTACTAGTCACAGGCACTCCACTAGTCACAGGCACTTTACTAGTCACAGGCACTCCTCTAGTCACAGGCACTCTACTAGTCACAGGCACTCCACTAGTCAGAGACACTTTACTAGTCACAGGCACTCTACTAGACACAGGCACTCTACTAGTCGCAGGCACTCTACTAGACACAGGCACTCCATATAGTCACAGGCACTCTACTAGTCACAGGCACTCCACTAGTCACAGACACTCTACTAGTCACAGGTACTCCACTAGTCACAGACACTCTACTAGTCACAGGCACTCTACTAGTCACAGGAACTCCACTAGTCACAGACACTCTACTAGTCACAGGCACTCCTCTAGTCACAGGCACTCCTCTAGTCACAGGCACTCTACTAGTCACAGGCACTCCTCTAGTCACAGGCACTCTACTAGTCACAGGCACTCAACTAGTCACAGACAGTCTACTAGTCACATGCACTCCACTAGTCACAGGCACTCTACTAGTCACAGGCACTCCTCTAGTCACAGGCAATCTACTTGTCACAGGCACTCCACTAGTCAGAGACACTTTACTAGTCACAGGCACTCTACTAGACACAGGCACTCCACTAGTCACAGTCACACTACTTGTCACAGACACTCCACTAGTCAGAGACACTTTACTAGTCACAGGCACTCTACTAGACACAGGCACACCGCTAGTCACAGGCAATCTACTAGTGACAGGCACTCCTCTAGTCACAGGCACTCTGCTAGTCGCAGGCACTCTACTAGTCACAGGCACTCCTGTAGTCACAGGCACTCTACTTGTCACAGACAGTCTACTAGTCAAAGGCACTCCACTAGTCACAGGCACTCTACTAGTCAAAGGCACGCCACTAGTCACAGGCAGTCCTCTAGTCACAGGCAGTCCACTAGTCACAGGCACTGTACTAGTCAGAGACACTTTAATAGTCACAGGCACTCTACTAGACACAGGCACTCCACTAGTCACAGGCACTCTACTAGTCACAGGCACTCCACTAGTCAGAGACACTTTACTAGTCACAGGCACTCTACTAGACACAGGCACTCCACTAGTCACAGGCACTCTACTAGTCACAGGCACTCCACTAGTCACAGGCACTCCGCTAGTTACAGGCACTCTAAAAGTGGCAGGCACTCCTCTAGTCACAGGCACTCTGCTAGTCACAGGCACTCCACTCGTCACAGGCACTCTACTTGTCACAGGCAGTCTACTAGTCAAAGGCACTCCACTAGTCACAGGCAGTCCACTAGTCAATGGCACTCTACTAGTCACAGGCACTCCACTAGTCACAGGCACGCTAGTAGTCACAGGCACTCCACTAGTCACAGACACTCTACTAGTCACAGGCACTCCTCTAGTCACAGGCACTCCTCTAGTCACGGGCACTCTACTAGTCACAGGCACTCCTCTAGTCACAGGCACTCTACTAGTCACAGGCACTCCACTAGTCACAGGCACTCTACTAGTCACAGGCACTCCACTAGTCACAGACACTCTACTAGTCACAGGCACTCCACTAGTCACAGACACTCTACTAGTCACAGGCACTCCAGTAGTCACAGACACTCTGCTAGTCACAGGCACTCCTCTAGTCACAGGCACTCCACTGGTCACAGGCACTCTACTAGTCACAGGCACTCCTCTAGTCACAGGCACTCTACTAGTCACAGGCACTCCACTAGTCACAGGTACTCTACTTGTCACAGGAAGTCTACTAGTCAAAGGCACTCCACTAGTCACAGGCACTCTACTAGTCAAAGGCACGCCACTAGTCACAGGCACTCCTCTAGTCACAGGCACACTAATAGTCACAGGCAGTCCTCTAGTCACAGGCAGTCCACTAGTCACAGGCACTCTACTAGTCACAGGCACTCCACTAGTCAGAGACACTTTACTTGTCACAGGCACTCTACTAGACATAGGCACTCCACTAGTCACAGGCACTCTACTAGTCACAGGCACTCCACTAGTCACAGGCACTCCGCTAGTTACAGGCACTCTAAAAGTGACAGGCACTCCTCTAGTCACAGGCACTCTGGTAGTCACAGGCTCTCCACTCGTCACAGGCACTCTACTTGTCACAGGCAGTCTACTAGTCAAAGGCACTCCACTAGTCACAGGCACTCTACTAGTCAAAGGCACGCCACTAGTCACAGGCACTCCTCAAGTCACAGGCACACTAATAGTCACAGGCAGTCCTCTAGTCACAGGCAGTCCACTAGTCACAGGCACTGTACTAGTCACAGGCACTCCTCTAGTCACAGGCGCTCCACTAATCACAGGCACTCTACTACTCACAGGCACTCCACTAGTCACAGGCAGTCCACTAGTCAATGGCACTCTACTAGTCACAGGCACTCCACTAGTCACAGGCACGCTAGTAGTCACAGGCACTCCGCTAGTCACAGACACTCTACTAGTCACAGGCACTCCTCTAGTCACAGGCACTCCTCTAGTCACAGGCACTGTACTAGTCACAGGCACTCCTCTAGTCACAGGCACTCTACTAGTCACAGGCACTCCACTAGTCACAGGCACTCTACTAGTCACAGGCACTCCACTAGTCACAGACACACTACTAGTCACAGGCACTCCTCTAGTCACAGGCACTCCACTGGTCACAGGCACTCAACTAGTCAAAGGCACTCCTCTAGTCACAGGCACTCTACTGGTCACAGGCACTCCACTAGTCACAGGTACTCTGCTAGTCACAGGCACTCCACTAGTCCCAGACACTCTACTAGTCACAGGCACTCCAGTAGTCACAGACACTCTACTAGTCACAGGCACTCTACTAGTCACAGGCACTCCACTAATCACAGACACTCTACTAGTCACAGGCACTCCTCTAGTCACAGGCACTCCTCTAGTCACAGGCACTCTACTAGTCACAGGCACTCTTCTAGTCACAGACACTCTTCTAGTCACAGGCACTCCAATAGTCACAGGCACTCCACTAGTCACAGACACTCTTCTAGTCACAGGCACTCCACTAGTCACAGGCACTTTACTAGTCACAGGCACTCCTCTAGTCACAGGCACTCTACTAGTCACAGGCACTCCACTAGTCAGAGACACTTTACTAGTCACAGGCACTCTACTAGACACAGGCACTCTACTAGTCGCAGGCACTCTACTAGACACAGGCACTCCATATAGTCACAGGCACTCTACTAGTCACAGGCACTCTACTAGTCACAGGCACTCCACTAGTCACAGACACTCTACTAGTCACAGGTACTCCACTAGTCACAGACACGCTACTAGTCACAGGCACTCTACTAGTCACAGGAACTCCACTAGTCACAGACACTCTACTAGTCACAGGCACTCCTCTAGTCACAGGCACTCCTCTAGTCACAGGCACTCTACTAGTCACAGGCACTCCTCTAGTCACAGGCACTCTACTAGTCACAGGCACTCAACTAGTCACAGACAGTCTACTAGTCACAGGCACTCCACTAGTCACAGGCACTCTACTAGTCACAGGCACTCCTCTAGTCACAGGCAATCTACTAGTCACAGGCACTCCACTAGTCAGAGACACTTTACTAGTCACAGGCACTCTACTAGACACAGGCACTCCACTAGTCACAGTCACACTACTAGTCACAGGCACTCCACTTGTCAGAGACACTTTACTAGTCACAGGCACTCTACTAGACACAGGCACACCGCTAGTCACAGGCAATCTACTAGTGACAGGCACTCCTCTAGTCAGAGGCACTCTGCTAGTCGCAGGCACTCTACTAGTCACAGGCACTCCTCTAGTCACAGGCACTCTACTTGTCACAGACAGTCTACTAGTCAAAGGCACGCCACTAGTCACAGGCAGTCCTCTAGTCACAGGCAGTCCACTAGTCACAGGCACTGTACTAGTCAGAGACACTTTAATAGTCACAGGCACTCTACTAGACACAGGCACTCCACTAGTCACAGGCACTCTACTAGTCACAGGCACTCCACTAGTCAGAGACACTTTACTAGTCACAGGCACTCTACTAGACACAGGCACTCCACTAGTCACAGGCACTCTACTAGTCACAGGCACTCCACTAGTCACAGGCACTCCGCTAGTTACAGGCACTCTAAAAGTGGCAGGCACTCCTCTAGTCACAGGCACTCTGCTAGTCACAGGCACTCCACTCGTCACAGGCACTCTACTTGTCACAGGCAGTCTACTAGTCAAAGGCACTCCACTAGTCACAGGCACTCTACTAGCCAAAGGCACGCCACTAGTCACAGGCACTCCTCTAGTGACAGGCACACTAATAGTCACAGGCAGTCCTCTAGTCACAGGCAGTCCACTAGTCACAGGCACTGTACCAGTCACAGGCACTCCTCTAGTCACAGGCGCTCCACTAATCACAGGCACTCTACTACTCACAGGCACTCCACTAGTCACAGGCAGTCCACTAGTCAATGGCACTCTACTAGTCACAGGCACTCCACTAGTCACAGGCACGCTAGTAGTCACAGGCACTCCACTAGTCACAGACACTCTACTAGTCACAGGCACTCCTCTAGTCACAGGCACTCTACTAGTCACAGGCACTCCTCTAGTCACAGGCACTCTACTAGTCACAGGCACTCCACTAGTCACAGGCACTCTACTAGTCACAGGCACTCCACTAGTCACAGACACTCTACTAGTCACAGGCACTCCAGTAGTCACAGACACTCTGCTAGTCACAGGCACTCCTCTAGTCACAGGCACTCCACTGGTCACAGGCACTCTACTAGTCACAGGCACTCCTCTAGTCACAGGCACTCTACTAGTCACAGGCACTCCACTAGTCACAGGTACTCTGCTAGTCACAGGCACTCCACTAGTCACAGACACTCTACTAGTCACAGGCACTCCAGTAGTCACAGACACTCTACTAGTCACAGGCACTCCAATAGTCACAGACACTCTACTAGTCACAGGCACTCCACTAGTCACAGACACTCTACCAGTCACAGGCACTCCTCTAGTCACAGGCACTCCTCTAGTCACAGGCACTCTACTAGTCACAGGCACTCTTCTAGTCACAGACACTCTACTAGTCACAGGCACTCCACTAGTCACAGGCACTCCACTAGTCACAGGCACCATACTAGTCACAGGCACTCCACTAGTCACAGGCACTTTACTAGTCACAGGTACTCCACTAGTCACAGACACTCTACTAGTCACAGTCACTCCACTAGTCACAGGCACTCCTCTAGTCACGGGCACTCTACTAGTCACAGGCACTCCACTCGTCACAGAAGCTCTACTAGTCACAGGAACTCCTCTCGTCACAGGCACTCTACTAGTCACAGGCACTCCTCTAGTCACAGGCACTCTACTAGTCACAGGCACTCCTCTAGTCACAGGCACTCTAGTAGTCACAGGCACTCCACTAATCACAGGCACTCTACTAGTCACAGGCACTCCTCCAGTCACAGGCACTCTACTAGTCACAGGCACTCCTCTCGTCACAGGCACTCTACTAGTGACAGGCACTCCTGTATTCACAGGCACTCAGCTAGTCACAGGCACTCCACTTGTCACAGACACTCTACTAGTCACAGGTACTCCTCTAGTCACAGGCACTACACTAGTCACCGGCAGTCTACTAGTCACAGGCACTCTACTAGTCACAGGCACTCTACTAGTCAAAGGCACTCCACTAGTCACAGGCACTCCTCTAGTCACAGGCACTCCACTAGTCACAGGCACTTCACTAGTCACAAGCACTCCAATAGTCACAGGTACTCTACTATTCACAGGAACTCCACTAGTCACAGGCACTCCTCTAGTCACAGACACTGTACTAGTCACAGGCACTCATCTCGTCACAGGCCGTCTACTAGTCACAGGCACTCCTCTAGTCACAGGCACTCTACTAGTGACAGGCACTCCACTAGTCACAGGCACTCCACTAGTCAATGGCACTCTACTACTCACAGGCACTGCACTAGTCACAGACACTCTACTAGTCACAGGCACTCCACTAGTCACAGGCACTCCACTAGTCAATGGCACTCTACTAGTCACAGGCACTCCACTAGTCACAGGCACTCCACTAGTCACAGGCACTCTACTAGTCACAGGCACTCCTCTAGTCACAGGCACTCTACTTGTCACAGGCACTCTACTAGTCAAAGGCACTCCTCTAGTCACTGGCACTCTACTAGTCACAGGCACTCCACTAGTCAGAGACACTTTACTAGTCACAGGCACTCTACTAGACACAGGCACTCCACTAGTCACAGGCACTCTACTAGTCACAGGCACTCCACTAGACAGAGACACTTTACTAGTCACAGGCACTCTACTAGACACAGGCACTCCACTAGTCACAGGCACTCTACTAGTCACAGGCACTCCACTAGTCAGAGACACTTTACTAGTCACAGGCACTCATTTAGACACAGGCACTCCACTAGTCACAGGCACTCTACTAGTCACAGGCACTCCACTAGTCACAGGCACTCCGCTAATTACAGGCTCTCTAAAAGTGACAGGCACTCCTCTAGTCACAGGCACTCTGCTAGTCACAGGCACTCCACTCGTCACAGGCACTCTACTTGTCACAGGCAGTCTACTAGTCATAGGCACTCCTCTAGTCACAGGCATTCTACTAGTCAAAGGCACGCCACTAATCACAGGCACTCCTCTAGTCACAGGCACACTAATAGTCACAGGCAGTCCTCTAGTCACAGGCAGTCCACTAGTCACAGGCACTGTACTAGTCACTGGCACTCCTCTAGTCACAGGCGCTCCACTAATCACAGGCACTGTACTACTCACAGGCACTCCACTAGTCACAGGCACTCCACTAGTCACAGGCACTCTACTAGTCACAGGCACTCCTCTAGTCACAGGCACTCTACTTGTCACAGGCACTCTACTAGTCAAAGGCACTCCTCTAGTCACTGGCACTCTACTAGTCACAGGCACTCCACTAGTCAGAGACACTTTACTAGTCACAGGCACTCTACTAGACACAGGCACTCCACTAGTCACAGGCACTCTACTAGTCACAGGCACTCCACTAGACAGAGACACTTTACTAGTCACAGGCACTCTACTAGACACAGGCACTCCACTAGTCACAGGCACTCTACTAGTCACAGGCACTCCACTAGTCAGAGACACTTTACTAGTCACAGGCACTCATTTAGACACAGGCACTCCACTAGTCACAGGCACTCTACTAGTCACAGGCACTCCACTAGTCACAGGGACTCCGCTAATTACAGGCTCTCTAAAAGTGACAGGCACTCCTCTAGTCACAGGCACTCTGCTAGTCACAGGCACTCCACTCGTCACAGGCACTCTACTTGTCACAGGCAGTCTACTAGTCATAGGCACTCCTCTAGTCACAGGCATTCTACTAGTCAAAGGCACGCCACTAATCACAGGCACTCCTCTAGTCAAAGGCACGCCACTAGTCACAGGCAGTCCTCTAGTCACAGGCAGTCCACTAGTCACAGGCACTGTACTAGTCAGAGACACTTTAATAGTCACAGGCACTCTACTAGACACAGGCACTCCACTAGTCACAGGCACTCTACTAGTCACAGGCACTCCACTAGTCAGAGAGACTTTACTAGTCACAGGCACTCTACTAGACACAGGCACTCCACTAGTCACAGGCACTCTACTAGTCACAGGCACTCCACTAGTCACAGGCACTCCGCTAGTTACAGGCACTCTAAAAGTGGCAGGCACTCCTCTAGTCACAGGCACTCTGCTAGTCACAGGCACTCCACTCGTCACAGGCACTCTACTTGTCACAGGCAGTCTACTAGTCAAAGGCACTCCACTAGTCACAGGCACTCTACTAGTCAAAGGCACGCCACTAGTCACAGGCACTCCTCTAGTGACAGGCACACTAATAGTCACAGGCAGTCCTCTAGTCACAGGCAGTCCACTAGTCACAGGCACTGTACCAGTCACAGGCACTCCTCTAGTCACAGGCGCTCCACTAATCACAGGCACTCTACTACTCACAGGCACTCCACTAGTCACAGGCAGTCCACTAGTCAATGGCACTCTACTAGTCACAGGCACTCCACTAGTCACAGGCACGCTAGTAGTCACAGGCACTCCACTAGTCACAGACACTCTACTAGTCACAGGCACTCCTCTAGTCACAGGCACTCTACTAGTCACAGGCACTCCTCTAGTCACAGGCACTCTACTAGTCACAGGCACTCCACTAGTCACAGGCACTCTACTAGTCACAGGCACTCCACTAGTCACAGACACTCTACTAGTCACAGGCACTCCAGTAGTCACAGACACTCTGCTAGTCACAGGCACTCCTCTAGTCACAGGCACTCCACTGGTCACAGGCACTCTACTAGTCACAGGCACTCCTCTAGTCACAGGCACTCTACTAGTCACAGGCACTCCACTAGTCACAGGGACTCTGCTAGTCACAGGCACTCCACTAGTCACAGACACTCTACTAGTCACAGGCACTCCAGTAGTCACAGACACTCTACTAGTCACAGGCACTCCAATAGTCACAGACACTCTACTAGTCACAGGCACTCCACTAGTCACAGACACTCTACCAGTCACAGGCACTCCTCTAGTCACAGGCACTCCTCTAGTCACAGGCACTCTACTAGTCACAGGCACTCTTCTAGTCACAGACACTCTACTAGTCACAGGCACTCCACTAGTCACAGGCACTCCACTAGTCACAGGCACTCTACTAGTCACAGGCACTCCACTAGTCACAGGCACTTTACTAGTCACAGGTACTCCACTAGTCACAGACACTCTACTAGTCACAGTCACTCCACTAGTCACAGGCACTCCTCTAGTCACGGGCACTCTACTAGTCACAGGCACTCCACTCGTCACAGAAGCTCTACTAGTCACAGGAACTCCTCTCGTCACAGGCACTCTACTAGTCACAGGCACTCCTCTAGTCACAGGCACTCTACTAGTCACAGGCACTCCTCTAGTCACAGGCACTCTAGTAGTCACAGGCACTCCACTAATCACAGGCACTCTACTAGTCACAGGCACTCCTCTAGTCACAGGCACTCTACTAGTCACAGGCACTCCTCTCGTCACAGGCACTCTACTAGTGACAGGCACTCCTCTATTCACAGGCACTCAGCTAGTCACAGGCACTCCACTTGTCACAGACACTCTACTAGTCACAGGTACTCCTCTAGTCACAGGCACTACACTAGTCACCGGCAGTCTACTAGTCACAGGCACTCTACTAGTCAAAGGCACTCCACTAGTCACAGGCACTCCTCTAGTCACAGGCACTCCACTAGTCACAGGCACTTCACTAGTCACAAGCACTCCAATAGTCACAGGTACTCTACTATTCACAGGAACTCCACTGGTCACAGGCACTCCTCTAGTCACAGACACTGTACTAGTCACAGGCACTCATCTCGTCACAGGCCGTCTACTAGTCACAGGCACTCCTCTAGTCACAGGCACCCTACTAGTGACAGGTACTCCACTAGTCACAGGCACTCCACTAGTCAATGGCACTCTACTACTCACAGGCACTGCACTAGTCACAGACACTCTACTAGTCACAGGCACTCCACTAGTCACAGGCACTCCACTAGTCAATGGCACTCTACTAGTCACAGGCACTCCACTAGTCACAGGCACTCCACTAGTCACAGGCACTCTACTAGTCACAGGCACTCCTCTAGTCACAGGCACTCTACTTGTCACAGGCACTCTACTAGTCAAAGGCACTCCTCTAGTCACTGGCACTCTACTAGTCACAGGCACTCCACTAGTCAGAGACACTTTACTAGTCACAGGCACTCTACTAGACACAGGCACTCCACTAGTCACAGGCACTCTACTAGCCACAGGCACTCCACTAGACAGAGACACTTTACTAGTCACAGGCACTCTACTAGACACAGGCACTCCACTAGTCACAGGCACTCTCCTAGTCACAGGCACTCCACTAGTCAGAGACACTTTACTAGTCACAGGCACTCATTTAGACACAGGCACTCCACTAGTCACAGGCACTCTACTAGTCACAGGCACTCCACTAGTCACTGGCACTCCGCTAATTACAGGCTCTCTAAAAGTGACAGGCACTCCTCTAGTCACAGGCACTCTGCTAGTCACAGGCACTCCACTCGTCAGAGGCACTCTACTTGTCACAGGCAGTCTACTAGTCATAGGCACTCCTCTAGTCACAGGCATTCTACTAGTCAAAGGCACGCCACTAATCACAGGCACTCCTCTAGTCACAGGCACACTAATAGTCACAGGCAGTCCTCTAGTCACAGGCAGTCCACTAGTCACAGGCACTGTACTAGTCACTGGCACTCCTCTAGTCACAGGCGCTCCACTAATCACAGGTACTGTACTACTCACAGGCACTCCACTAATCACAGACACTCTACTAGTCATAGGCACTCCACTAGTCACAGACACTCTACTAGTCACAGGCACGCTAGTAGTCACAGGCACTCCACTAGTCAGAGACACTCTACTAGTCGCAGGCACTCTACTAGACACAGGCATTCCATATAGTCACAGGCACTCTACTAGTCACAGGCACTCTACCAGTCACAGGCACTCCACTAGTCACAGACACTCTACTAGTCACAGGTACTCCACTAGTCACAGACACTCTACTAGTCACAGGCACTCTACTAGTCACAGGAACTCCACTAGTCACAGATACTCTACTAGTCACAGGCACTCCTCTAGTCACAGGCACTCCTCTAGTCACAGGCACTCTACTAGTCACAGGCACTCCTCTAGTCACAGGCACTCTACTAGTCACAGGCACTCCACTAGTCACAGGCACTCTACTAGTCACAGGCACTCCACTAGTCACAGACACTCTACTAGTCACAGGTACTCCACTAGTCACAGGCACTCTACTAGTCACAGGCACTCCTCTAGTCACAAGCAATCGACTAGTCACAGGCACTCCACTAGTCAGAGACACTTTACTAGTCACAGGCACTCTACTAGACACAGGCACTCCACTAGTCACAGTCACACTACTAGTCACAGGCACTCCACTAGTCAGAGACACTGTACTAGTCACAGTCACTCTACTAGACACAGGCACACCGCTAGTCACAGGCAATCTACTAGTGACAGTCACTCCTCTAGTCACAGGCACTCTGCTAGTCACAGGCACTCTACTAGTCAAAGGCACTCCTCTAGTCACAGGCACTCTACTAGTCACAGGCACTCCATTAGTCACAGGCACTCTACTAGTCACAGGCAGTCAACTTGTCGGAGACACTTTACTAGTCACAGGCACTCCACTAGTCACAGGCACTCTACTAGCCACAGGCACTCCAGTAGTCACAGGCACTCTACTAGTCACAGGCACTCCACTAGTCACAGGCACTCCACTAGTCACAGGCACTCCACTAGTCACAAGCACTCCAATAGTCACAGGCACTCTACTATTGACAGGAACTCCACTAGTCACAGGCACTCCTGTAGTCACAGACACTGTACTAGTCACAGGCACTCATCTCGTCACAGGCCGTCTACTAGTCACAGGCACTCCTCTAGTCACAGGCAGTCTACTAGTCACAGGCACTCTACTAGTCACAGGCACTCCACTAGTCACAGGCACTCTACTAGTCACAGGCACTCCACTAGTCACAGGCACTCTACTAGTCACAGGCACTCCACTAGTCACAGGCACTGTACTAGTCACAGGCACTCCTCTAGTCACAGGCACTCTACTAGTCACAGGGACGCCACTAGTCACAGGCACTCCTCTAGTCACAGGCACTCTAATAGTCACAGGCACTCCACTAGTCACAGACACTCTACTAGTCACAAGGAGTACAAAAGTCACAGGCACACTACCAGTCACAGGCACTCCTCTAGTCACAGGCACTCCTCTAGTCACAGGCACTCTACTAGTCACAGGCACTCCACTAGTCACAGACACTCTAATAGTCACAGGCACTCCACTAGTCACAGACACTCTGCTAGTCACAGGCACTCCTCTGGTCACAGGCACTTCACTAGTCACAGGCACTCTGCTAGTCACAGGCACTCCTCTAGTCACAGGCACTCTACTAGTCACAGGCTCTCCACTAGTCACAGGCACTCTGCTAGTCACAGGCACTCCACTAGTCACAGACACTCTACTAGTCACAGGCACTCCAGTAGTCACAGACACTGTACTAGTCACAGGCACTCCACTAGTTACAGGCACTCCACTAGTCACAGACACTCTGCTAGTCACAGGGACTCCTCGAGTCACAGGCACTCCTCTAGTCACAGGCACTCTACTAGTCACAGGCACTCCTCTAGTCACAGGCACTCTACTAGTCACAGGCTCTCCACTTGTCACAGGCACTCTGCTAGTCACAGGCACTCCACTAGTCACAGACACTCTACAAGTCACAGGCACTCCAGTAGTCACAGACACTCTACTAGTCACAGGCACTCCACTAGTCACAGACACTCTACTAGTCACAGGCACTCTACTAGTCACAGGCACTCCACTAGTCACAGACACTCTGCTAGTCACAGGCACTCCTCTAGTCACAGGCACTCCACCTGTCACAGGCACTCTACTAGTCACAGACTCTCTGCTAGTCACAGGCACTCCTCTAGTCACAGGCACTTCACTAGTCACAGGCACTCTGCTAGTCACAGGCACTCCTCTAGTCACAGGCACTCTACTAGTCACAGGCTCTCCACTAGTCACAGGCACTCTGCTAGTCACAGGCACTCCACTCGTCACAGGCACTCTACTTGTCACAGGCAGTCTACTAGTCATAGGCACTCCACAAGTCACAGGCACTCTACTAGTCAAAGGCACGCCACTAGTCACAGGCACTCCTCTAGTCACAGGCACACTAATAGTCACAGGCAGTCCTCTAGTCACAGGCAGTCCACTAGTCACAGGCACTGTACTAGTCACAGGCACTCCTCTAGTCACAGGCGCTCCACTAATCACAGGCACTCTACTACTCACAGGCACTCCACTAGTCACAGACACTCTACTAGTCACAGGCACTCCACTAGTCACAGACACTCTACTAGTCACAGGCACGCTAGTAGTCACAGGCACTCCACTAGTCACAGACACTCTACTAGTCGCAGGCACTCTACTAGACACAGGCACTCCATATATTCACAGGCACTCTACTAGTCACAGGCACTCTACTAGTCACAGGCACTCTGCTAGTCACAGGAACTCCACTAGTCACAGACACTCTACTAGTCACAGGCACTCCTCTAGTCACAGGCACTCTACTAGTCACAGGCACTCCTCTAGTCACAGGCCATCTACTAGTCACAGGCACTCCACTAGTCCGAGTCACTTTACTAGTCACAGACACTCTACTAGACACAGGCACTCCACTAGTCACAGGCACTCCTTTAGTCACAGGCACTCTGCTAGTCACAGGCACTCCACTAGTCACGGGCACTCCACTAGTCACAGGCACTCTACTAGTCACAGGCACTCCTCTAGTCACAGGCACTCTACTAGTCACAGCACGCCACTAGTCACAGGCACTCTACTAGTCACAGGCACTCCTCTAGTCACAGGCTTTCTACTAGTCACAGGCACGCCACTAGACACAGGCACTCCACTAGTCACAGGCACTCTACTAGACACAGGCACTCCACTAGTCACAGGCACTCCTTTAGTCACAGGCACTCTGCTAGTCACAGGCACTCCACTAGTCACAGGCACTCCACTAGACACAGGCAGTCTACTAGGCACAGGCACTCCTCTAGTCACAGGCACTCTACTAGTCACAGGCACGCCACTAGTCACAGGCACTCCTCTAGTCACAGGCACTCTAATAGTCACAGGCACTCCTCTAGTCACAGGCACTCCACTAGTCACAGGCACTCTACTCGTCACAAGGACTCCAATAGTCACAGGCACTCTACCAGTCACAGGCACTCCTCTAGTCACAGGCACTCCTCTAGTCACAGGCATTCTACTAGTCACAGGCACTCCACTAGTCACAGACACTCTGCTAGTCACAGGCACTCCTCTAGTCACAGGCACTCCACTAGTCACAGGCACTCTACTATTCACAGGCACTCCTCTAGTCACAGGCAGTCTACTAGTCACAGGCACTCCTCTGGTCACAGGCACTCTACTAGTCACAGGCACTCTACTAGTCACAGGCACTCTGCTAGTCACAGGAACTCCACTAGTCACAGACACTCTACTAGTCACAGGCACTCCTCTAGTCACAGGCACTCTACTAGTCACAGGCACTCCTCTAGTCACAGGCCATCTACTAGTCACAGGCACTCCACTAGTCCGAGTCACTTTACTAGTCACAGACACTCTACTAGACACAGGCACTCCACTAGTCACAGGCACTCCTTTAGTCACAGGCACTCTGCTAGTCACAGGCACTCCACTAGTCACGGGCACTCCACTAGTCACAGGCACTCTACTAGTCACAGGCACTCCTCTAGTCACAGGCACTCTACTAGTCACAGCACGCCACTAGTCACAGGCACTCTACTAGTCACAGGCACTCCTCTAGTCACAGGCTTTCTACTAGTCACAGGCACGCCACTAGACACAGGCACTCCACTAGTCACAGGCACTCTACTAGACACAGGCACTCCACTAGTCACAGGCACTCCTTTAGTCACAGGCACTCTGCTAGTCACAGGCACTCCACTAGTCACAGGCACTCCACTAGACACAGGCAGTCTACTAGGCACAGGCACTCCTCTAGTCACAGGCACTCTACTAGTCACAGGCACGCCACTAGTCACAGGCACTCCTCTAGTCACAGGCACTCTAATAGTCACAGGCACTCCTCTAGTCACAGGCACTCCACTAGTCACAGGCACTCTACTCGTCACAAGGACTCCAATAGTCACAGGCACTCTACCAGTCACAGGCACTCCTCTAGTCACAGGCACTCCTCTAGTCACAGGCATTCTACTAGTCACAGGCACTCCACTAGTCACAGACACTCTGCTAGTCACAGGCACTCCTCTAGTCACAGGCACTCCACTAGTCACAGGCACTCTACTATTCACAGGCACTCCTCTAGTCACAGGCAGTCTACTAGTCACAGGCACTCCTCTGGTCACAGGCACTCTACTAGTCACAGGCACGCCACTAGTCACAGGCACTCCTCTAGTCACAGGCACTCTAATAGTCACAGGCACTCCTCTTGTCACAGGCACTCCACTAGTCACAGGCACTCTACTCGTCACAAGGACTCCAATTGTCACAGGCACTCTACCAGTCACAGGCACTCCTCTATTCACAGGCACTCGTCTAGTCACAGGCATTCTACTAGTCACAGGCACTCCACTAGTCACAGACACTCTGCTAGTCACAGGCACTCCTCTAGTCACAGGCACTCCACTAGTCACAGGCACTCTACTATTCACAGGCACTCCTCTAGTCACAGGCAGTCTACTAGTCACAGGCACTCCACTAGTCACAGGCACTCTGCTAGTCACAGGCACTCCACTAGTCACAGACACTCTACTAGTCACAGGCACTCCAGTAGTCACAGACACTCTATTAGTCACAGGCACTCTACTAGTCACAGGCACTCCACTAGTCACAGACACTCTACTAGTCACAGGCACTCCTATAGTCACAGGCTCTCTACTAGTCACAGGCACTCCTCTAGTCACAGGCACTCCACTAGTCACAGGCACTCTACTAGTCACAGGCACTCCTCTAGTCACAGGTACTCCACTAGTCACAGGCACTCTACTAGTCACAGGCACTCCACTAGTCACAGGCACTCTACTAGTCACAGGCACTCCTCTAGTCACAGGCACTCTACTAGTCACAGGCACGCCACTAGTCACAGGCACTCTACTAGTCACAGGCACTCCTCTAGTCACAGGCATTCTACTAGTCACAGGCACGCCACTAGTCACAGGCACTCCTCTAGTCACAGGCTCTCTAATAGTCACAGGCACTCCTCTAGTCACAGGCACTCCACTAGTCACAGGCACTCTACTAGTCACAAGGACTCCAATAGTCACAGGCACCCTACCAGTCACAGGCACTCCTCTACTCACAGGCACTCCTCTAGTCACAGGCACTCTACTTGTCACAGGCACTCCTCTAGTCACAGACAATCTACTAGTCACAGGCACTCCATTAGTCACAGAGACTCTGCTAGTCACAGGCACTCCTCTAGTCACAGGCACTCCACTAGTCACAGGCACTCTACTAGTCACAGGCACTCCTCTAGTCACAGGCACTCTACTAGCCACAGGCACTCCACTAGTCACAGGCACTCTGCTAGTCACAGGCACTCCACTAGTCACAGACACTCTACTAGTCACAGGCACTCCAGTAGTCACAGACACTCTACTAGTCACAGGCAGTCCACTAGAAACACACACTCTACTAGTCACAGGCACTCTACTAGTCATAGGCACTCCACCAGTCACAGACACTCTACTACTCACAGGCACTCCTATAGTCACAGGCTCTCTACTAGTCACAGGCACTCCTCTAGTCACAGGCACTGCACTAGTCACAGGCACTCTACTAGTCACAGGCACTCCTCTAGTCACAGGCATTCCACTAGTCACAGGCACTCTACTAGTCACAGGCACTCCACTAGTCACAGATACTCTACTAGTCACAGGCACTCCACTAGTCACAGACACTCTACTAGTCACAGGCACTCCACTAGTCACAGACACTCTACTAGTCACAGGCACTCCACTAGTCACAGGCACTCCTCTAGTCACAGGCACTCTACTAGTCACAGGCACTCCACTCGTCACAGACGCTCTACTAGTCACAGGCACTCCTCTCGTCACAGGCACTCTACTAGTCACAGGCACTCCTCTAGTCACAGGCACTCTACTAGTCACAGGCACTCCTCTAGTCACAGCACTCTAGTAGTCACAGGCACTCCACTAATCACAGGCACTCTACTAGTCACAGGCACTACTCTAGTCACAGACACTCTACTAGTCACAGACACTCTACTAGTCACAGGCACTCTACTAGTCACAGGCACTCCACTAGTCACAGACACTCTACTAGTCACAGGCACTCCTATAGTCACGGGCTCTCTACTAGTCACAGGCACTCCTCTAGTCACAGGCACTGCACTAGTCACAGGCACTCTACTAGTCACAGGCACTCCTCTAGTCACAGGCACTCCACTAGTCACAGGCACTCTACTAGTCACAGGCACTCCACTAGTCACAGGCACTCTACTAGTCACAGGCACGCCTCTAGTCACAGGCACTCTACTAGTCACAGGCACTCCATTAGTCAGATACATTTTACTAGTCACAGACACTCTACTAGACACAGGGACTCTACTAGTCACAGGCACTCCTCTAGTCACAGGCACTCTACTAGTCACAGGCACTCCACTAGTCAGAGACACTTTACTAGTCACAGGCACTCTACTAGACACAGGCACTCCACTAGTCACAGGCACTCTACTAGACACAGGCACTCCACTAGTCAGAGGCACTCCGCTAGTCACAGGCATTCTACTAGTGACAGGCACTCCTTTAGTCACAGGCACTCTGCTAGTCACAGGCAGTCCACTAGTCACAGGCACTCCACTAGACACAGGCACTCTACTAGGCACAGGCACTACTCTAGTTACAGGCACTCTACTAGTCACAGGCACGCCACTAGTCACAGGCACTCCTCTAGTCACAGGCACTCTAATAGTCACAGGCAATCCTCTAGTCACAGGCACTCCACTAGTCACAGGCACTCTACTCGTCACAAGGACTCCAATAGTCACAGGCACTCTACCAGTCACAGGCACTCCTCTAGTCACAGGCACTCCTCTAGTCACAGGCATTCTACTAGTCACAGGCACTCCACTAGTCACAGACACTCTGCTAGTCACAGGCACTCTTCTAGTCACAGGCACTCCACTAGTCACAGACACTCTACTAGTCACAGGCACTCCTATAGTCACAGGCTCTGTACTAGTCACAGGCAATCCTCTAGTGACAGGGACTCCACTAGTCACAGGCTCTCTACTTGTCACAGGCACTCCTCTAGTCACAGGCACTCCACTAGTCACAGGCACTCTACTAGTCACAGGCACTCCACTAGTCACAGGCACTCTACTAGTCACAGGCACTCCTCTAGTCACAGGCACTCTACTAGTCATAGGCACTCCACTAGTCCGCGACACTTTACTAGTCACAGACACTCTACTAGACACAGGCACTCCGCTAGTCACAGGCACTCTACTAGTGACAGGCACTCCTTTAGTCACAGGCACTCTGCTAGTCACAGGCACTCCACTAGTCACAGGCACTCCACTTGTTACAGGCACTCTACTAGTCACAGGCTCTCCTCTAGTCACAGGCACTCTACTAGTCACAGGCACGCCACTAGTCACAGACACTCTACTAGTCACAGGCACTCTTCTAGTCACAGGCATTCTACTAGTCACAGGCACGCCTCTAGTCACAGGCACTCCTCTAGTCACAATCACACTAATAGTCACAGGCAGTCCTCTAGTCACAGGCAGTCCACTAGTCACAGGCACTGTACTAGTCACAGGCACTCTTCTAGTCACAGGCGCTCCACTAATCACAGGCACTCTACTACTCACAGGCACTCCACTAGTCACAGACGCTCTACTAGTCACAGGCACTCCACTAGTCACAGACACTCTACTAGTCACAGGCACTCCAGTAGTCACAGACACTCTACTAGTCACAGGCACTCCACTAGTAACAGACACTCTACTAGTCACAGGCACTCTACTAGTCATAGGCACTCCACCAGTCACAGACACTCTACTACTCACAGGCACTCCTATAGTCACAGGCACTCTACTAGTCACAGGCACTCCTCTAGTCACAGGCACTGCACTAGTCACAGCCACTCTACTAGTCACAGGCACTACTCTAGTCACAGGCATTCCACTAGTCACAGGCACTCTACTAGTCACAGGCACTCCACTAGTCACAGGCACTCTATTAGTCACAGGCACTCCACTAGTCACAGACACTCTACTAGTCACAGGTACTCCACTAGTCACAGGCACTCTACTAGTCACAGGCACTCCTCTAGTCACAAGCAATCGACTAGTCACAGGCACTCCACTAGTCAGAGACACTTTACTAGTCACAGGCACTCTACTAGACACAGGCACTCCACTAGTCACAGTCACACTACTAGTCACAGGCACTCCACTAGTCAGAGACACTGTACTAGTCACAGTCACTCTACTAGACACAGGCACACCGCTAGTCACAGGCAATCTACTAGTGACAGGCACTCCTCTAGTCACAGGCACTCTACTAGTCAAAGGCACTCCTCTAGTCACAGGCACTCTACTAGTCACAGGCACTCCATTAGTCGCAGGCACTCTACTAGTCACAGGCACTCCACTAGTCATAGGCACTCTACTAGCCACAGGCACTCCACTAGTCACAGGCACTCTACTAGTCACAGGCACTCCACTAGTCACAGGCACTCCACTAGTCACAGGCACTCTACTAGTCACAAGCACTCCAATAGTCACAGGCACTCTACTATTGACAGGAACTCCACTAGTCACAGGCACTCCTCTAGTCACAGACACTGTACTAGTCACAGGCACTCATCTCGTCACAGGCCGTCTACTAGTCACAGGCACTCCTCTAGTCACAGGCAGTCTACTAGTCACAGGCACTCTACTAGTCACAGGCACTCCACTAGTCACAGGCACTCTACTAGTCACAGGCACTCCACTAGTCACAGGCACTCTACTAGTCGCAGGCACTCCACTAGTCACAGGCACTGTACTAGTCACAGGCACTCCTCTAGTCACAGACACTCTACTAGTCACAGGGACGCCACTAGTCACAGGCACTCCTCTAGTCACAGGCACTCTAATAGTCACAGGCACTCCACTAGTCACAGGCACTCTACTAGTCACAAGGACTAGAAAAGTCACAGGCACACTACCAGTCACAGGCACTCCTCTAGTCACAGGCACTCCTCTGGTCACAGGCACTCTACTAGTCACAGCCACTCCACTAGTCACAGACACTCTACTAGTCACAGGCACTCCACTAGTCACAGACACTCTGCTAGTCACAGGCACTCCTCTGGTCACAGGCACTTCATTAGTCACAGGCACTCTGCTAGTCACAGGCACTCCTCTAGTCACAGGCACTCTACTAGTCACAGGCTCTCCACTAGTCACAGGCACTCTGCTAGTCACAGGCACTCCACTAGTCACAGACACTCTACTAGTCACAGGCACTCCAGTAGTCACAGACACTCTACTAGTCACAGGCACTCCACTAGTCACAGGCACTCTAGTAGTCACAGGCACTCTACTAGTTACAGGCACTCCACTAGTCACAGACACTCTGCTAGTCACAGGGACTCCTCGAGTCACAGGCACTCCTCTAGTCACAGGCACTCTACTAGTCACAGGCACTCCTCTAGTCACAGGCACTCTACTAGTCACAGGCTCTCCACTTGTGACAGGCACTCAGCTAGTCACAGGCACTCCACTAGTCACAGACACTCTACAAGTCACAGGCACTCCAGTAGTCACAGACACTCTACTAGTCACAGGCACTCCACTAGTCACAGACACTCTACTAGTCACAGGCACTCTACTAGTCACAGGCACTCCACTAGTCACAGACACTCTGCTAGTCACAGGCACTCCTCTAGTCACAGGCACTCTACTAGTCACAGACTCTCTGCTAGTCACAGGCACTCCTCTAGTCACAGGCACTTCACTAGTCACAGGCACTCTGCTAGTCACAGGCTCTCCACTAGTCACAGGCACTCTGCTAGTCACAGGCACTCCACTAGTCACAGACACTCTACTAGTCACAGGTACTTCAGTAGTCACAGACACTCTATTAGTCACAGGCACTCCACTAGTCACAGACACTCTACTAGTCACAGGCACTCTACTAGTCACAGGCACTCCACTAGTCACAGACACTCTGCTAGTCACAGGCACTCCTCTAGTCACAGGCACTCCTCTAGTCACAGGCACTAGTCACAGGCACTCCACTAGTAACAGACACTCTACTAGTCACAGGCACTCTACTAGTCATAGGCACTCCACCAGTCACAGACACTCTACTACTCACAGGCACTCCTATAGTCACAGGCTCTCTACTAGTCACAGGCACTCCTCTAGTCACAGGCACTGCACTAGTCACAGCCACTCTACTAGTCACAGGCACTCCTCTAGTCACAGGCATTCCACTAGTCACAGGCACTCTACTAGTCACAGGCACTCCAATAGTCACAGATACTCTACTAGTCACAGGCACTCCACTAGTCACATACACTCTACTAGTCACAGGCACTCCACTAGTCACAGACACTCTACTAGTCACAGGCACTCCACTAGTCACAGGCACTCCTCTAGTCACAGGCACTCTACTAGTCACAGGCACTCCACTCGTCACAGACGCTCTACTAGTCACAGGCACTCCTCTCGTCACAGGCACTCTACTAGTCACAGGCACTCAACTAGTCACAGGCACTCTACTAGTCACAGGCACTCCTCTAGTCACAGGCACTCTAATAGTCAGAGGCACTCCACTAATCACAGGCACTCTACTAGTCACAGGCTCTCCTCTAGTCACAGGCACTCTGCTAGTCACAGGCACTCCACTCGTCACAGGCACTCTACTTGTCACAGGCAGTCTACTAGTCATAGGCACTCCACAAGTCACAGGCACTCTACTAGTCAAAGGCACGCCACTAGTCACAGGCACTCCTCTAGTCACAGGCACACTAATAGTCACAGGCAGTCCTCTAGTCACAGGCAGTCCACTAGTCACAGGCACTCTACTACTCACAGGCACTCCACTAGTCACAGACACTCTACTAGTCACAGGCACTCCACTAGTCACAGACACTCTACTAGTCACAGGCACGCTAGTAGTCACAGGCACTCCACTAGTCACAGACACTCTACTAGTCGCAGGCACTCTACTAGACACAGGCACTCCATATATTCACAGGCATTCTACTAGTCACAGGCACTCTACTAGTCACAGGTACTCCACTAGTCACAGACACTCTACTAGTCACAGGCACTCCGCTAGTCACAGGAACTCCACTAGTCACAGACACTCTACTAGTCACAGGCACTCCTCTAGTCACAGGCACTCTACTAGTCACAGGCACTCCTCTAGTCACAGGCCATCTACTAGTCACAGGCACTCCACTAGTCCGAGTCACTTTACTAGTCACAGACACTCTACCAGACACAGGCACTCCACTAGTCACAGGCACTCCGCTAGTCACATGCACTCTACTAGTGACAGGCACTCCTTTAGTCACAGGCACTCTGCTAGTCACAGGCACTCCACTAGTCACGGGCACTCCACTAGTCACAGGCACTCTACTAGTCACAGGCACTCCTCTAGTCACAGGCACTCTACTAGTCACAGCACGCCACTAGTCACAGGCACTCTACTAGTCACAGGCACTCCTGTAGTCACAGGCTTTCTACTAGTCACAGGCACGCCACTAGACACAGGCACTCCACTAGTCACAGGCACTCTACTAGACACAGGCACTCCACTAGTCACAGGCACTCCTTTAGTCACAGGCACTCTGCTAGTCACAGGCACTCCACTAGTCACAGGCACTCCTCTAGTCACAGGCACTCTAATAGTCACAGGCACTCCTCTAGTCACAGGCACTCCACTAGTCACAGGCACTCTACTCGTCACAAGGACTCCAATAGTCACAGGCACTCTACCAGTCACAGGCACTCCTCTAGTCACAGGCACTCCTCTAGTCACTGGCATTCTACTAGTCACAGGCACTCCACTAGTCACAGACACTCTGCTAGTCACAGGCACTCCTCTAGTCACAGGCACTCCACTAGTCACAGGCTCTCTACTATTCACAGGCACTCCTCTAGTCACAGGCAGTCTACTAGTCACAGGCACTCCTCTAGTCACAGGCACTCTACTAGTCACAGGCACGCCACTAGTCACAGGCACTCCTCTAGTCACAGGCACTCTAATAGTCACAGGCACTCCTCTTGTCACAGGCACTCCACTAGTCACAGGCACTCTACTCGTCCCAAGGACTCCAATAGTCACAGGCACTCTACCAGTCACAGGCACTCCTCTATTCACAGGCACTCCTCTAGTCACAGGCATTCTACTAGTCACAGGCACTCCACTAGTCACAGACACTCTGCTAGTCACAGGCACTCCTCTAGTCACAGGCACTCCACTAGTCACAGGCACTCTATTATTCACAGGCACTCCTCTAGTCACAGGCAGTCTACTAGTCACAGGCACTCCACTAGTCACAGGCACTCTGCTAGTCACAGGCACTCCACTAGTCACAGACACTCTACTAGTCACAGGCACTCCAGTAGTCACAGACACTCTATTAGTCACAGGCACTCTACTAGTCACAGGCACTCCACTAGTCACAGACACTCTACTAGTCACAGGCACTCCTATAGTCACAGGCTCTCTACTAGTCAGAGGCACTCCTCTAGTCACAGGCACTCCACTAGTCACAGGCACTCCACTAGTCACAGGCACTCCTCTAGTCACAGGTACTCCACTAGTCACAGGCACTCTACTAGTCACAGGCACTCCACTAGTCACAGGCACTCTACTAGTCACAGGCACTCCTCTAGTCACAGGCACTCTACTAGTCACAGGCACGCCACTAGTCACAGGCACTCTACTAGTCACAGGCACTCCTCTAGTCACAGGCATTCTACAAGTCACAGGCACGCCACTAGTCACAGGCACTCCTCTAGTCACAGGCTCTCTAATAGTTACAGGCACTCCTCTAGTCACAGGCACTCCACTAGTCACAGGCACTCTACTAGTCACAAGGACTCCAATAGTCACAGGCACCCTACCAGTCACAGGCACTCCTCTACTCACAGGCACTCCTCTAGTCACAGGCACTCTACTTGTCACAGGCACTCCTCTAGTCACAGACACTCTACTAGTCACAGGCACTCCATTAGTCACAGAGACTCTGCTAGTCACAGGCACTCCTCTAGTCACAGGCACTCCACTAGTCACAGGCACTCTACTAGTCACAGGCACTCCTCTAGTCACAGGCACTCTACTAGCCTCAGGCACTCCACTAGTCACAGGCACTCTACTAGTCACAGGCACTCCAGTAGTCACAGACACTCTACTAGTCACAGGCACTCCACTAGAAACACACACTCTACTAGTCACAGGCACTCTACTAGTCATAGGCACTCCACCAGTCACAGACACTCTACTACTCACAGGCACTCCTATAGTCACAGGCTCTCTACTAGTCACAGGCACTCCTCTAGTCACAGGCACTGCACTAGTCACAGGCACTCTACTAGTCACAGGCACTCCTCTAGTCACAGGCATTCCACTAGTCACAGGCACTCTACTAGTCACAGGCACTCCACTAGTCACAGATACTCTACTAGTCACAGGCACTCCACTAGTCACAGACACTCTACTAGTCACAGGCACTCCACTAGTCACAGACACTCTACTAGTCACAGGCACTCCACTAGTCACAGGCACTCCTCTAGTCACAGGCACTCTACTAGTCACAGGCACTCCACTCGTCACAGACGCTCTACTAGTCACAGGCACTCCTCTCGTCACAGGCACTCTACTAGTCACAGGCACTCCTCTAGTCACAGGCACTCTACTAGTCACAGGCACTCCTCTAGTCACAGGCACTCTAGTAGTCACAGGCACTCCACTAATCACAGGCACTCTACTAGTCACAGGCACTCCTGTAGTCACAGGCACTCTGCTAGTCACAGGCACTCCACTCGTCACAGGCACTCTACTTGTCACAGGCAGTCTACTAGTCATAGGCACTCCACAAGTCACAGGCACTCTACTAGTCACAGGCACTACTCTAGTCACAGACACTCTACTAGTCACAGACACTCTACTAGTCACAGGCACTCTACTAGTCACAGGCACTCCACTAGTCACAGACACTCTACTAGTCACAGGCACTCCTATAGTCACAGGCTCTCTACTAGTCACAGGCACTCCTCTAGTCACAGGCACTCCACTAGTCACAGGCACTCTACTAGTCACAGGCACTCCTCTAGTCACAGGTACTCCACTAGTCACAGGCACTCTACTAGTCACAGGCACTCCACTAGTCACAGGCACTCTACTAGTCACAGGCACTCCTCTAGTCACAGGCACTCTACTAGTCACAGGCACGCCACTAGTCACAGGCACTCTAGTAGTCACAGGCACTCCTCTAGTCACAGGCATTCTACTAGTCACAGGCACGCCACTAGTCACAGGCACTCCTCTAGTCACAGGCTCTCTAATAGTCACAGGCACTCCTCTAGTCACAGGCACTCCACTAGTCACAGGCACTCTACTAGTCACAAGGACTCCAATAGTCACAGGCACCCTACCAGTCACAGGCACTCCTCTACTCACAGGCACTCCTCTAGTCACAGGCACTCTACTTGTCACAGGCACTCCTCTAGTCACAGACACTCTACTAGTCACAGGCACTCCATTAGTCACAGAGACTCTGCTAGTCACAGGCACTCCTCTAGTCACAGGCACTCCACTAGTCACAGGCACTCTACTAGTCACAGGCACTCCTCTAGTCACAGGCACTCTACTAGCCACAGGCACTCCACTAGTCACAGGCACTCTGCTAGTCACAGGCACTCCACTAGTCACAGACACTCTACTAGTCACAGGCACTCCAGTAGTCACAGACACTCTACTAGTCACAGGCACTCCACTAGAAACACACACTCTACTAGTCACAGGCACTCTACTAGTCATAGGCACTCCACCAGTCACAGACACTCTACTAGTCACAGGCACTCCTCTAGTCACAGGCACTGCACTAGTCACAGGCACTCTACTAGTCACAGGCACTCCTCTAGTCACAGGCATTCCACTAGTCACAGGCACTCTACTAGTCACAGGCACTCCACTAGTCACAGATACTCTACTAGTCACAGGCACTCCACTAGTCACAGACACTCTACTAGTCACAGGCACTCCACTAGTCACAGACACTCTACTAGTCACAGGCACTCCACTAGTCACAGGCACTCCTCTAGTCACAGGCACTCTACTAGTCACAGGCACTCCACTCGTCACAGACGCTCTACTAGTCACAGGCACTCCTCTCGTCACAGGCACTCTACTAGTCACAGGCACTCCTCTAGTCACAGGCACTCTACTAGTCACAGGCACTCCTCTAGTCACAGGCACTCTAGTAGTCACAGGCACTCCACTAATCACAGGCACTCTACTAGTCACAGGCACTCCTCTAGTCACAGGCACTCTGCTAGTCACAGGCACTCCACTCGTCACAGGCACTCTACTTGTCACAGGCAGTCTACTAGTCATAGGCACTCCACAAGTCACAGGCACTCTACTAGTCACAGGCACTACTCTAGTCACAGACACTCTACTAGTCACAGACACTCTACTAGTCACAGGCACTCTACTAGTCACAGGCACTCCACTAGTCACAGACACTCTACTAGTCACAGGCACTCCTATAGTCACGGGCTCTCTACTAGTCACAGGCACTCCTCTAGTCACAGGCACTCCACTAGTCACAGGCACTCTACTAGTCACAGGCACTCCTCTAGTCACAGGCACTCCACTAGTCACAGGCACTCTACTAGTCACAGGCACTACACTAGTCACAGGCACTCTACTAGTCACAGGCACGCCTCTAGTCACAGGCACTCTACTAGTCACAGGCACTCCACTAGTCAGATATATTTTACTAGTCACAGACACTCTACTAGACACAGGGACTCTACTAGTCACAGGCACTCCTCTAGTCACAGGCACTCTACTAGTCACAGGCACTCCACTAGTCAGAGACACTTTACTAGTCACAGGCACTCTACTAGACACAGGCACTCCACTAGTCACAGGCACTCTACTAGACACAGGCACTCCACTAGTCAGAGGCACTCCGCTAGTCACAGGCATTCTACTAGTGACAGGCACTCCTTTAGTCACAGGCACTCTGCTAGTCACAGGCAGTCCACTAGTCACAGGCACTCCACTAGACACAGGCACTCTACTAGGCACAGGCACTACTCTAGTAACAGGCACTCTACTAGTCACAGGCACGCCACTAGTCACAGGCACTCCTCTAGTCACAGGCACTCTAATAGTCACAGGCAATCCTCTAGTCACAGGCACTCCACTAGTCACAGGCACTCTACTCGTCACAAGGACTCCAATAGTCACAGGAACTCTACCAGTCACAGGCACTCCTCTAGTCACAGGCATCCTCTAGTCACAGGCATTCTACTAGTCACAGGCACTCCACTAGTCACAGACACTCTGCTAGTCACAGGCACTCCTCTTGTCACAGGCACTCCACTAGTCACAGACACTCTACTAGTCACAGGCACTCCTATAGTCACAGGCTCTGTACTAGTCACAGGCACTCCTCTAGTCACAGGGACTCCACTAGTCACAGGCACTCTGCTAGTCACAGGCACTCCACTAGTCACAGACACTCTACTAGTCACAGGTACTTCAGTAGTCACAGACACTCTATTAGTCACAGGCACTCCACTAGTCACAGACACTCTACTAGTCACAGGCACTCTACTAGTCACAGGCACTCCACTAGTCACAGACACTCTGCTAGTCACAGGCACTCCTCTAGTCACAGGCACTCCTCTAGTCACAGGCACTAGTCACAGGCACTCCACTAGTAACAGACACTCTACTAGTCACAGGCACTCTACTAGTCATAGGCACTCCACCAGTCACAGACACTCTACTACTCACAGGCACTCCTATAGTCACAGGCTCTCTACTAGTCACAGGCACTCCTCTAGTCACAGGCACTGCACTAGTCACAGCCACTCTACTAGTCACAGGCACTCCTCTAGTCACAGGCATTCCACTAGTCACAGGCACTCTACTAGTCACAGGCACTCCAATAGTCACAGATACTCTACTAGTCACAGGCACTCCACTAGTCACATACACTCTACTAGTCACAGGCACTCCACTAGTCACAGACACTCTACTAGTCACAGGCACTCCACTAGTCACAGGCACTCCTCTAGTCACAGGCACTCTACTAGTCACAGGCACTCCACTCGTCACAGACGCTCTACTAGTCACAGGCACTCCTCTCGTCACAGGCACTCTACTAGTCACAGGCACTCAACTAGTCACAGGCACTCTACTAGTCACAGGCACTCCTCTAGTCACAGGCACTCTAATAGTCAGAGGCACTCCACTAATCACAGGCACTCTACTAGTCACAGGCTCTCCTCTAGTCACAGGCACTCTGCTAGTCACAGGCACTCCACTCGTCACAGGCACTCTACTTGTCACAGGCAGTCTACTAGTCATAGGCACTCCACAAGTCACAGGCACTCTACTAGTCAAAGGCACGCCACTAGTCACAGGCACTCCTCTAGTCACAGGCACACTAATAGTCACAGGCAGTCCTCTAGTCACAGGCAGTCCACTAGTCACAGGCACTCTACTACTCACAGGCACTCCACTAGTCACAGACACTCTACTAGTCACAGGCACTCCACTAGTCACAGACACTCTACTAGTCACAGGCACGCTAGTAGTCACAGGCACTCCACTAGTCACAGACACTCTACTAGTCGCAGGCACTCTACTAGACACAGGCACTCCATATATTCACAGGCATTCTACTAGTCACAGGCACTCTACTAGTCACAGGTACTCCACTAGTCACAGACACTCTACTAGTCACAGGCACTCCGCTAGTCACAGGAACTCCACTAGTCACAGACACTCTACTAGTCACAGGCACTCCTCTAGTCACAGGCACTCTACTAGTCACAGGCACTCCTCTAGTCACAGGCCATCTACTAGTCACAGGCACTCCACTAGTCCGAGTCACTTTACTAGTCACAGACACTCTACCAGACACAGGCACTCCACTAGTCACAGGCACTCCGCTAGTCACATGCACTCTACTAGTGACAGGCACTCCTTTAGTCACAGGCACTCTGCTAGTCACAGGCACTCCACTAGTCACGGGCACTCCACTAGTCACAGGCACTCTACTAGTCACAGGCACTCCTCTAGTCACAGGCACTCTACTAGTCACAGCACGCCACTAGTCACAGGCACTCTACTAGTCACAGGCACTCCTGTAGTCACAGGCTTTCTACTAGTCACAGGCACGCCACTAGACACAGGCACTCCACTAGTCACAGGCACTCTACTAGACACAGGCACTCCACTAGTCACAGGCACTCCTTTAGTCACAGGCACTCTGCTAGTCACAGGCACTCCACTAGTCACAGGCACTCCTCTAGTCACAGGCACTCTAATAGTCACAGGCACTCCTCTAGTCACAGGCACTCCACTAGTCACAGGCACTCTACTCGTCACAAGGACTCCAATAGTCACAGGCACTCTACCAGTCACAGGCACTCCTCTAGTCACAGGCACTCCTCTAGTCACTGGCATTCTACTAGTCACAGGCACTCCACTAGTCACAGACACTCTGCTAGTCACAGGCACTCCTCTAGTCACAGGCACTCCACTAGTCACAGGCTCTCTACTATTCACAGGCACTCCTCTAGTCACAGGCAGTCTACTAGTCACAGGCACTCCTCTAGTCACAGGCACTCTACTAGTCACAGGCACGCCACTAGTCACAGGCACTCCTCTAGTCACAGGCACTCTAATAGTCACAGGCACTCCTCTTGTCACAGGCACTCCACTAGTCACAGGCACTCTACTCGTCCCAAGGACTCCAATAGTCACAGGCACTCTACCAGTCACAGGCACTCCTCTATTCACAGGCACTCCTCTAGTCACAGGCATTCTACTAGTCACAGGCACTCCACTAGTCACAGACACTCTGCTAGTCACAGGCACTCCTCTAGTCACAGGCACTCCACTAGTCACAGGCACTCTATTATTCACAGGCACTCCTCTAGTCACAGGCAGTCTACTAGTCACAGGCACTCCACTAGTCACAGGCACTCTGCTAGTCACAGGCACTCCACTAGTCACAGACACTCTACTAGTCACAGGCACTCCAGTAGTCACAGACACTCTATTAGTCACAGGCACTCTACTAGTCACAGGCACTCCACTAGTCACAGACACTCTACTAGTCACAGGCACTCCTATAGTCACAGGCTCTCTACTAGTCAGAGGCACTCCTCTAGTCACAGGCACTCCACTAGTCACAGGCACTCCACTAGTCACAGGCACTCCTCTAGTCACAGGTACTCCACTAGTCACAGGCACTCTACTAGTCACAGGCACTCCACTAGTCACAGGCACTCTACTAGTCACAGGCACTCCTCTAGTCACAGGCACTCTACTAGTCACAGGCACGCCACTAGTCACAGGCACTCTACTAGTCACAGGCACTCCTCTAGTCACAGGCATTCTACAAGTCACAGGCACGCCACTAGTCACAGGCACTCCTCTAGTCACAGGCTCTCTAATAGTTACAGGCACTCCTCTAGTCACAGGCACTCCACTAGTCACAGGCACTCTACTAGTCACAAGGACTCCAATAGTCACAGGCACCCTACCAGTCACAGGCACTCCTCTACTCACAGGCACTCCTCTAGTCACAGGCACTCTACTTGTCACAGGCACTCCTCTAGTCACAGACACTCTACTAGTCACAGGCACTCCATTAGTCACAGAGACTCTGCTAGTCACAGGCACTCCTCTAGTCACAGGCACTCCACTAGTCACAGGCACTCTACTAGTCACAGGCACTCCTCTAGTCACAGGCACTCTACTAGCCTCAGGCACTCCACTAGTCACAGGCACTCTACTAGTCACAGGCACTCCAGTAGTCACAGACACTCTACTAGTCACAGGCACTCCACTAGAAACACACACTCTACTAGTCACAGGCACTCTACTAGTCATAGGCACTCCACCAGTCACAGACACTCTACTACTCACAGGCACTCCTATAGTCACAGGCTCTCTACTAGTCACAGGCACTCCTCTAGTCACAGGCACTGCACTAGTCACAGGCACTCTACTAGTCACAGGCACTCCTCTAGTCACAGGCATTCCACTAGTCACAGGCACTCTACTAGTCACAGGCACTCCACTAGTCACAGATACTCTACTAGTCACAGGCACTCCACTAGTCACAGACACTCTACTAGTCACAGGCACTCCACTAGTCACAGACACTCTACTAGTCACAGGCACTCCACTAGTCACAGGCACTCCTCTAGTCACAGGCACTCTACTAGTCACAGGCACTCCACTCGTCACAGACGCTCTACTAGTCACAGGCACTCCTCTCGTCACAGGCACTCTACTAGTCACAGGCACTCCTCTAGTCACAGGCACTCTACTAGTCACAGGCACTCCTCTAGTCACAGGCACTCTAGTAGTCACAGGCACTCCACTAATCACAGGCACTCTACTAGTCACAGGCACTCCTGTAGTCACAGGCACTCTGCTAGTCACAGGCACTCCACTCGTCACAGGCACTCTACTTGTCACAGGCAGTCTACTAGTCATAGGCACTCCACAAGTCACAGGCACTCTACTAGTCACAGGCACTACTCTAGTCACAGACACTCTACTAGTCACAGACACTCTACTAGTCACAGGCACTCTACTAGTCACAGGCACTCCACTAGTCACAGACACTCTACTAGTCACAGGCACTCCTATAGTCACAGGCTCTCTACTAGTCACAGGCACTCCTCTAGTCACAGGCACTCCACTAGTCACAGGCACTCTACTAGTCACAGGCACTCCTCTAGTCACAGGTACTCCACTAGTCACAGGCACTCTACTAGTCACAGGCACTCCACTAGTCACAGGCACTCTACTAGTCACAGGCACTCCTCTAGTCACAGGCACTCTACTAGTCACAGGCACGCCACTAGTCACAGGCACTCTAGTAGTCACAGGCACTCCTCTAGTCACAGGCATTCTACTAGTCACAGGCACGCCACTAGTCACAGGCACTCCTCTAGTCACAGGCTCTCTAATAGTCACAGGCACTCCTCTAGTCACAGGCACTCCACTAGTCACAGGCACTCTACTAGTCACAAGGACTCCAATAGTCACAGGCACCCTACCAGTCACAGGCACTCCTCTACTCACAGGCACTCCTCTAGTCACAGGCACTCTACTTGTCACAGGCACTCCTCTAGTCACAGACACTCTACTAGTCACAGGCACTCCATTAGTCACAGAGACTCTGCTAGTCACAGGCACTCCTCTAGTCACAGGCACTCCACTAGTCACAGGCACTCTACTAGTCACAGGCACTCCTCTAGTCACAGGCACTCTACTAGCCACAGGCACTCCACTAGTCACAGGCACTCTGCTAGTCACAGGCACTCCACTAGTCACAGACACTCTACTAGTCACAGGCACTCCAGTAGTCACAGACACTCTACTAGTCACAGGCACTCCACTAGAAACACACACTCTACTAGTCACAGGCACTCTACTAGTCATAGGCACTCCACCAGTCACAGACACTCTACTAGTCACAGGCACTCCTCTAGTCACAGGCACTGCACTAGTCACAGGCACTCTACTAGTCACAGGCACTCCTCTAGTCACAGGCATTCCACTAGTCACAGGCACTCTACTAGTCACAGGCACTCCACTAGTCACAGATACTCTACTAGTCACAGGCACTCCACTAGTCACAGACACTCTACTAGTCACAGGCACTCCACTAGTCACAGACACTCTACTAGTCACAGGCACTCCACTAGTCACAGGCACTCCTCTAGTCACAGGCACTCTACTAGTCACAGGCACTCCACTCGTCACAGACGCTCTACTAGTCACAGGCACTCCTCTCGTCACAGGCACTCTACTAGTCACAGGCACTCCTCTAGTCACAGGCACTCTACTAGTCACAGGCACTCCTCTAGTCACAGGCACTCTAGTAGTCACAGGCACTCCACTAATCACAGGCACTCTACTAGTCACAGGCACTCCTCTAGTCACAGGCACTCTGCTAGTCACAGGCACTCCACTCGTCACAGGCACTCTACTTGTCACAGGCAGTCTACTAGTCATAGGCACTCCACAAGTCACAGGCACTCTACTAGTCACAGGCACTACTCTAGTCACAGACACTCTACTAGTCACAGACACTCTACTAGTCACAGGCACTCTACTAGTCACAGGCACTCCACTAGTCACAGACACTCTACTAGTCACAGGCACTCCTATAGTCACGGGCTCTCTACTAGTCACAGGCACTCCTCTAGTCACAGGCACTCCACTAGTCACAGGCACTCTACTAGTCACAGGCACTCCTCTAGTCACAGGCACTCCACTAGTCACAGGCACTCTACTAGTCACAGGCACTACACTAGTCACAGGCACTCTACTAGTCACAGGCACGCCTCTAGTCACAGGCACTCTACTAGTCACAGGCACTCCACTAGTCAGATATATTTTACTAGTCACAGACACTCTACTAGACACAGGGACTCTACTAGTCACAGGCACTCCTCTAGTCACAGGCACTCTACTAGTCACAGGCACTCCACTAGTCAGAGACACTTTACTAGTCACAGGCACTCTACTAGACACAGGCACTCCACTAGTCACAGGCACTCTACTAGACACAGGCACTCCACTAGTCAGAGGCACTCCGCTAGTCACAGGCATTCTACTAGTGACAGGCACTCCTTTAGTCACAGGCACTCTGCTAGTCACAGGCAGTCCACTAGTCACAGGCACTCCACTAGACACAGGCACTCTACTAGGCACAGGCACTACTCTAGTAACAGGCACTCTACTAGTCACAGGCACGCCACTAGTCACAGGCACTCCTCTAGTCACAGGCACTCTAATAGTCACAGGCAATCCTCTAGTCACAGGCACTCCACTAGTCACAGGCACTCTACTCGTCACAAGGACTCCAATAGTCACAGGAACTCTACCAGTCACAGGCACTCCTCTAGTCACAGGCATCCTCTAGTCACAGGCATTCTACTAGTCACAGGCACTCCACTAGTCACAGACACTCTGCTAGTCACAGGCACTCCTCTTGTCACAGGCACTCCACTAGTCACAGACACTCTACTAGTCACAGGCACTCCTATAGTCACAGGCTCTGTACTAGTCACAGGCACTCCTCTAGTCACAGGGACTCCACTAGTCACAGGCTCTCTACTAGTCACAGGCACTCCTCTAGTCACAGGCACTCCACTAGTCACAGGCACTCTACTAGTCACAGGCACTCCACTATTCACAGGCACTCTACTAGTCACAGGCACTCCTCTAGTCACAGGCACTCTACTAGTCACAGGCACTCCACTAGTCCGAGACACTTTACTAGCCACAGACACTCTACTAGACACAGGCACTCCGCTAGTCACAGGCACTCTACTAGTGACAGGCACTCCTTTAGTCACAGGCACTCTGCTAGTCACAGGCACTCCACTAGTCACAGGCACTCCACTTGTCACAGGCACTCTACTAGTCACAGGCACTCCTCTAGTCACAGGCACCCTACTAGTCACAGGCACGCCACTAGTCACAGACACTCTACTAGTCACAGGCACTCCTCTAGTCACAGGCATTCTACTAGTCACAGGCACGCCTCTAGTCACAGGCACTCCTCCAGTCACAGGCACTCTAATAGTCACAGGCACTCCTCTAGTCACAGGCACTCCACTAGTCACAGGCACTCTACTAGTCACAAGGACTCCAATAGTCACAGGCACTCTACCAGTCACAGGCACTCCTCTACTCACAGGTACTCCTCTGGTCACAGGCACTCTACTAGTCACAGGCACTCCTCTAGTCACAGACACTCTACTAGTCACAGGCACTCCATTAGTCACAGAGACACTGCTAGTCACAGGCACTCCTCTAGTCACAGGCACTCCACTAGTCACAGGCACTCTACTAGTCACAGGCACTCCTCTAGTCACAGGCACTCTACTAGTCACAGGCACTCCACTAGTCACAGGCACTCTGCTAGTCACAGGCACTCCACTAGTCACAGACACTCTACTAGTCACAGGCACTCCAGTAGTCACAGACACTCTACTAGTCACAGGCACTCCACTAGTAACAGACACTCTACTAGTCACAGGCACTCTACTAGTCATAGGCACTCCACCAGTCACAGACACTCTACTACTCACAGGCACTCCTATAGTCACAGGCTCTCTACTAGTCACAGGCACTCCTCTAGTCACAGGCACTGCACTAGTCACAGCCACTCTACTAGTCACAGGCACTACTCTAGTCACAGGCATTCCACTAGTCACAGGCACTCTACTAGTCACAGGCACTCCACTAGTCACAGATACTCTACTAGTCACAGGCACTCCACTAGTCACATACACTCTACTAGTCACAGGCACTCCACTAGTCACAGACACTCTACTAGTCACAGGCACTCCACTAGTCACAGGCACTCCTCTAGTCACAGGCACTCTACTAGTCACAGGCACTCCACTCGTCACAGACGCTCTACTAGTCACAGGCACTCCTCTCGTCACAGGCACTCTACTAGTCACAGGCACTCTACTAGTCACAGGCACTCTACTAGTCACAGGCACTCCTCTAGTCACAGGCACTCTAGTAGTCAGAGGCACTCCACTAATCACAGGCACTCTACTAGTCACAGGCACTCCTCTAGTCACAGGCACTCTACTTGTCACAGGCAGTCTACTAGTCATAGGCACTCCACAAGTCACAGGCACTCTACTAGTCAAAGGCACACCACTAGTCACAGGCACTCCTCTAGTCACAGGCACACTAATAGTCACAGGCAGTCCTCTAGTCACAGGCAGTCCACTAGTCACAGGCACTGTACTAGTCACAGGCACTCCTCTAGTCACAGGCGCTCCACTAATCACAGGCACTCTACTACTCACAGGCACTCCACTAGTCACAGACACTCTACTAGTCACAGGCACTCCACTAGTCACAGACACTCTACTAGTCACAGGCACGCTAGTAGTCACAGGCACTCCACTAGTCACAGACACTCTACTAGTCGCAGGCACTCTACTAGACACAGGCACTCCATATATTCACAGGCACTCTACTAGTCACAGGCACTCTACTAGTCACAGGTACTCCACTAGTCACAGACACTCTACTAGTCACAGGCACTCTGCTAGTCACAGGAACTCCACTAGTCACAGACACTCTACTACTCACAGGCACTCCTCTAGTCACAGGCACTCTACTAGTCACAGGCACTCCACTAGTCACAGGTACTCTACTAGTCACAGGCACTCCACTAGTCACAGGCACTCTACTAGTCACAAGGACTCCAATAGTCACAGGCACCCTACCAGTCACAGGCACTCCTCTACTCACAGGCACTCCTCTAGTCACAGGCACTCTACTTGTCACAGGCACTCCTCTAGTCACAGACACTCTACTAGTCACAGGCACTCCATTAGTCACAGAGACTCTGCTAGTCACAGGCACTCCTCTAGTCACAGGCACTCCACTAGTCACAGGCACTCTACTAGTCACAGGCACTCCTCTAGTCACAGGCACTCTACTAGCCTCAGGCACTCCACTAGTCACAGGCACTCTACTAGTCACAGGCACTCCAGTAGTCACAGACACTCTACTAGTCACAGGCACTCCACTAGAAACACACACTCTACTAGTCACAGGCACTCTACTAGTCATAGGCACTCCACCAGTCACAGACACTCTACTACTCACAGGCACTCCTATAGTCACAGGCTCTCTACTAGTCACAGGCACTCCTCTAGTCACAGGCACTGCACTAGTCACAGGCACTCTACTAGTCACAGGCACTCCTCTAGTCACAGGCATTCCACTAGTCACAGGCACTCTACTAGTCACAGGCACTCCACTAGTCACAGATACTCTACTAGTCACAGGCACTCCACTAGTCACAGACACTCTACTAGTCACAGGCACTCCACTAGTCACAGACACTCTACTAGTCACAGGCACTCCACTAGTCACAGGCACTCCTCTAGTCACAGGCACTCTACTAGTCACAGGCACTCCACTCGTCACAGACGCTCTACTAGTCACAGGCACTCCTCTCGTCACAGGCACTCTACTAGTCACAGGCACTCCTCTAGTCACAGGCACTCTACTAGTCACAGGCACTCCTCTAGTCACAGGCACTCTAGTAGTCACAGGCACTCCACTAATCACAGGCACTCTACTAGTCACAGGCACTCCTCTAGTCACAGGCACTCTGCTAGTCACAGGCACTCCACTCGTCACAGGCACTCTACTTGTCACAGGCAGTCTACTAGTCATAGGCACTCCACAAGTCACAGGCACTCTACTAGTCACAGGCACTACTCTAGTCACAGACACTCTACTAGTCACAGACACTCTACTAGTCACAGGCACTCTACTAGTCACAGGCACTCCACTAGTCACAGACACTCTACTAGTCACAGGCACTCCTATAGTCACAGGCTCTCTACTAGTCACAGGCACTCCTCTAGTCACAGGCACTCCACTAGTCACAGGCACTCTACTAGTCACAGGCACTCCTCTAGTCACAGGTACTCCACTAGTCACAGGCACTCTACTAGTCACAGGCACTCCACTAGTCACAGGCACTCTACTAGTCACAGGCACTCCTCTAGTCACAGGCACTCTACTAGTCACAGGCACGCCACTAGTCACAGGCACTCTAGTAGTCACAGGCACTCCTCTAGTCACAGGCATTCTACTAGTCACAGGCACGCCACTAGTCACAGGCACTCCTCTAGTCACAGGCTCTCTAATAGTCACAGGCACTCCTCTAGTCACAGGCACTCCACTAGTCACAGGCACTCTACTAGTCACAAGGACTCCAATAGTCACAGGCACCCTACCAGTCACAGGCACTCCTCTACTCACAGGCACTCCTCTAGTCACAGGCACTCTACTTGTCACAGGCACTCCTCTAGTCACAGACACTCTACTAGTCACAGGCACTCCATTAGTCACAGAGACTCTGCTAGTCACAGGCACTCCTCTAGTCACAGGCACTCCACTAGTCACAGGCACTCTACTAGTCACAGGCACTCCTCTAGTCACAGGCACTCTACTAGCCACAGGCACTCCACTAGTCACAGGCACTCTGCTAGTCACAGGCACTCCACTAGTCACAGACACTCTACTAGTCACAGGCACTCCAGTAGTCACAGACACTCTACTAGTCACAGGCACTCCACTAGAAACACACACTCTACTAGTCACAGGCACTCTACTAGTCATAGGCACTCCACCAGTCACAGACACTCTACTAGTCACAGGCACTCCTCTAGTCACAGGCACTGCACTAGTCACAGGCACTCTACTAGTCACAGGCACTCCTCTAGTCACAGGCATTCCACTAGTCACAGGCACTCTACTAGTCACAGGCACTCCACTAGTCACAGATACTCTACTAGTCACAGGCACTCCACTAGTCACAGACACTCTACTAGTCACAGGCACTCCACTAGTCACAGACACTCTACTAGTCACAGGCACTCCACTAGTCACAGGCACTCCTCTAGTCACAGGCACTCTACTAGTCACAGGCACTCCACTCGTCACAGACGCTCTACTAGTCACAGGCACTCCTCTCGTCACAGGCACTCTACTAGTCACAGGCACTCCTCTAGTCACAGGCACTCTACTAGTCACAGGCACTCCTCTAGTCACAGGCACTCTAGTAGTCACAGGCACTCCACTAATCACAGGCACTCTACTAGTCACAGGCACTCCTCTAGTCACAGGCACTCTGCTAGTCACAGGCACTCCACTCGTCACAGGCACTCTACTTGTCACAGGCAGTCTACTAGTCATAGGCACTCCACAAGTCACAGGCACTCTACTAGTCACAGGCACTACTCTAGTCACAGACACTCTACTAGTCACAGACACTCTACTAGTCACAGGCACTCTACTAGTCACAGGCACTCCACTAGTCACAGACACTCTACTAGTCACAGGCACTCCTATAGTCACGGGCTCTCTACTAGTCACAGGCACTCCTCTAGTCACAGGCACTCCACTAGTCACAGGCACTCTACTAGTCACAGGCACTCCTCTAGTCACAGGCACTCCACTAGTCACAGGCACTCTACTAGTCACAGGCACTACACTAGTCACAGGCACTCTACTAGTCACAGGCACGCCTCTAGTCACAGGCACTCTACTAGTCACAGGCACTCCACTAGTCAGATATATTTTACTAGTCACAGACACTCTACTAGACACAGGGACTCTACTAGTCACAGGCACTCCTCTAGTCACAGGCACTCTACTAGTCACAGGCACTGCACTAGTCAGAGACACTTTACTAGTCACAGGCACTCTACTAGACACAGGCACTCCACTAGTCACAGGCACTCTACTAGACACAGGCACTCCACTAGTCAGAGGCACTCCGCTAGTCACAGGCATTCTACTAGTGACAGGCACTCCTTTAGTCACAGGCACTCTGCTGGTCACAGGCAGTCCACTAGTCACAGGCACTCCACTAGACACAGGCACTCTACTAGGCACAGGCACTACTCTAGTAACAGGCACTCTACTAGTCACAGGCACGCCACTAGTCACAGGCACTCCTCTAGTCACAGGCACTCTAATAGTCACAGGCAATCCTCTAGTCACAGGCACTCCACTAGTCACAGGCACTCTACTCGTCACAAGGACTCCAATAGTCACAGGAACTCTACCAGTCACAGGCACTCCTCTAGTCACAGGCATCCTCTAGTCACAGGCATTCTACTAGTCACAGGCACTCCACTAGTCACAGACACTCTGCTAGTCACAGGCACTCCTCTTGTCACAGGCACTCCACTAGTCACAGACACTCTACTAGTCACAGGCACTCCTATAGTCACAGGCTCTGTACTAGTCACAGGCACTCCTCTAGTCACAGGGACTCCACTAGTCACAGGCTCTCTACTAGTCACAGGCACTCCTCTAGTCACAGGCACTCCACTAGTCACAGGCACTCTACTAGTCACAGGCACTCCACTATTCACAGGCACTCTACTAGTCACAGGCACTCCTCTAGTCACAGGCACTCTACTAGTCACAGGCACTCCACTAGTCCGAGACACTTTACTAGTCACAGACACTCTACTAGACACAGGCACTCCGCTAGTCACAGGCACTCTACTAGTGACAGGCACTCCTTTAGTCACAGGCACTCTGCTAGTCACAGGCACTCCACTAGTCACAGGCACTCCACTTGTCACAGGCACTCTACTAGTCACAGGCACTCCTCTAGTCACAGGCACCCTACTAGTCACAGGCACGCCACTAGTCACAGACACTCTACTAGTCACAGGCACTCCTCTAGTCACAGGCATTCTACTAGTCACAGGCACGCCTCTAGTCACAGGCACTCCTCCAGTCACAGGCACTCTAATAGTCACAGGCACTCCTCTAGTCACAGGCACTCCACTAGTCACAGGCACTCTACTAGTCACAAGGACTCCAATAGTCACAGGCACTCTACCAGTCACAGGCACTCCTCTACTCACAGGTACTCCTCTGGTCACAGGCACTCTACTAGTCACAGGCACTCCTCTAGTCACAGACACTCTACTAGTCACAGGCACTCCATTAGTCACAGAGACACTGCTAGTCACAGGCACTCCTCTAGTCACAGGCACTCCACTAGTCACAGGCACTCTACTAGTCACAGGCACTCCTCTAATCACAGGCACTCTACTAGTCACAGGCACTCCACTAGTCACAGGCACTCTGCTAGTCACAGGCACTCCACTAGTCACAGACACTCTACTAGTCACAGGCACTCCAGTAGTCACAGACACTCTACTAGTCACAGGCACTCCACTAGTAACAGACACTCTACTAGTCACAGGCACTCTACTAGTCATAGGCACTCCACCAGTCACAGACACTCTACTACTCACAGGCACTCCTATAGTCACAGGCTCTCTACTAGTCACAGGCACTCCTCTAGTCACAGGCACTGCACTAGTCACAGCCACTCTACTAGTCACAGGCACTACTCTAGTCACAGGCATTCCACTAGTCACAGGCACTCTACTAGTCACAGGCACTCCACTAGTCACAGATACTCTACTAGTCACAGGCACTCCACTAGTCACATACACTCTACTAGTCACAGGCACTCCACTAGTCACAGACACTCTACTAGTCACAGGCACTCCACTAGTCACAGGCACTCCTCTAGTCACAGGCACTCTACTAGTCACAGGCACTCCACTCGTCACAGACGCTCTACTAGTCACAGGCACTCCTCTCGTCACAGGCACTCTACTAGTCACAGGCACTCTACTAGTCACAGGCACTCTACTAGTCACAGGCACTCCTCTAGTCACAGGCACTCTAGTAGTCAGAGGCACTCCACTAATCACAGGCACTCTACTAGTCACAGGCACTCCTCTAGTCACAGGCACTCTACTTGTCACAGGCATTCTACTAGTCATAGGCACTCCACAAGTCACAGGCACTCTACTAGTCAAAGGCACACCACTAGTCACAGGCACTCCTCTAGTCACAGGCACACTAATAGTCACAGGCAGTCCTCTAGTCACAGGCAGTCCACTAGTCACAGGCACTGTACTAGTCACAGGCACTCCTCTAGTCACAGGCGCTCCACTAATCACAGGCACTCTACTACTCACAGGCACTCCACTAGTCACAGACACTCTACTAGTCACAGGCACTCCACTAGTCACAGACACTCTACTAGTCACAGGCACGCTAGTAGTCACAGGCACTCCACTAGTCACAGACACTCTACTAGTCGCAGGCACTCTACTAGACACAGGCACTCCATATACTCACAGGCACTCTACTAGTCACAGGCACTCTACTAGTCACAGGTACTCCACTAGTCACAGACACTCTACTAGTCACAGGCACTCTGCTAGTCACAGGAACTCCACTAGTCACAGACACTCTACTACTCACAGGCACTCCTCTAGTCACAGGCACTCTACTAGTCACAGGCACTCCACTAGTCACAGGTACTCTACTAGTCACAGGCACTCCACTAGTCACAGACACTCTACTAGTCACAGGTACTCCACTAGTCACAGGCACTCTACTAGTCACAGGCACTCCTCTAGTCACAAGCAATCGACTAGTCACAGGCACTCCACTAGTCAGAGACACTGTACTAGTCACAGGCACTCTACTAGACACAGGTACACCGCTAGTCACAGGCAATCTACTGGTGACAGGCACTCCTCTAGTAACAGGCACTCTGCTAGCCACAGGCACTCTACTAGTCAAAGGCACTCCTCTAGTCACAGGCACTCTACTAGTCACAGGCACTCCACTAGTCACAGGCTCTCTGCTAGTCACAGGCAGTCCACTAGTCAGATATATTTTACTAGTCACAGACACTCTACTAGACACAGGGACTCTACTAGTCACAGGCACTCCTCTAGTCACAGGCACTCTACTAGTCACAGGCACTCCACTAGTCAGAGACACTTTACTAGTCACAGGCACTCTACTAGACACAGGCACTCCACTAGTCACAGGCACTCTACTAGACACAGGCACTCCACTAGTCAGAGGCACTCCGCTAGTCACAGGCATTCTACTAGTGACAGGCACTCCTTTAGTCACAGGCACTCTGCTAGTCACAGGCAGTCCACTAGTCACAGGCACTCCACTAGACACAGGCACTCTACTAGGCACAGGCACTACTCTAGTCACAGGCACTCTACTAGTCACAGGCACGCCACTAGTCACAGGCACTCCTCTAGTCACAGGCACTCTAATAGTCACAGGCAATCCTCTAGTCACAGGTACTCCACTAGTCACAGGCACTCTACTCGTCACAAAGACTCCAATAGTCACAGGCACTCTACCAGTCACAGGCACTCCTCTAGTCACAGGCACTCCTCTAGTCACAGGCATTCTACTAGTCACAGGCACTCCACTAGTCACAGACACTCTTCTAGTCACAGGCACTCCTCTAGTCACAGGCACTCCACTAGTCACAGACACTCTACTAGTCACAGGCACTGCTATAGTCACAGGCTCTGTAGTAGTCACAGGCACTCCTCTAGTCACAGGGACTCCACTAGTCACAGGCTCTCTACTAGTCACAGGCACTCCTCTAGTCACAGGCACTCTACTAGTCACAGGCACTCTACTAGTCACAGGCACTCCACTAGTCACAGGCACTCTACTAGTCACAGGCACTCCTCTAGTCACAGGCACTCTACTAGTCACAGGCACTCCACTAGTCCGAGACACTTTACTAGTCACAGACACTCTACTAGACACAGGCACTCCGCTAGTCACAGGCACTCTACTAGTGACAGGCACTCCTTTAGTCACAGGCACTCTGCTAGTCACAGGCACTCCACTTGTCACAGGCACTCTACTAGTCACAGGCACTCCTCTAGTCACAGGCACTCTACTAGTCACAGGCACGCCACTAGTCACAGACACTCTACTAGTCACAGGCACTCCTCTAGTCACAGGCATTCTACTAGTCACAGGCACGCCTCTAGTCACAGGCACTCCTCTACTCACAGGCACTCTACTAGTCACAAGGACTCCAATAGTCACAGGCACTCTACCAGTCACAGGCACTCCTCTACTCACAGGTACTCCTCTGGTCACAGGCACTCTACTAGTCACAGGCACTCCTCTAGTCACAGACACTCTACTAGTCACAGGCACTCCATTAGTCACAGAGACACTGCTAGTCACAGGCACTCCTCTAGTCACAGGCACTCCACTAGTCACAGGCACTCTACTAGTCACAGGCACTCCTCTAGTCACAGGCACTCTAGTAGTCACAGGCACTCCACTAGTCACAGGCACTCTGCTAGTCACAGGCACTCCACTAGTCACAGACACTCTACTAGTCACAGGCACTCCAGTAGTCACAGACACTCTACTAGTCACAGGCACTCCACTAGTAACAGACACTCTACTAGTCACAGGCACTCTACTAGTCATAGGCACTCCACCAGTCACAGACACTCTACTACTCACAGGCACTCCTATAGTCACAGGCTCTCTACTAGTCACAGGCACTCCTCTAGTCACAGGCACTGCACTAGTCACAGCCACTCTACTAGTCACAGGCACTACTCTAGTCACAGGCATTCCACTAGTCACAGGCACTCTACTAGTCACAGGCACTCCACTAGTCACAGATACTCTACTAGTCACAGGCACTCCACTAGTCACATACACTCTACTAGTCACAGGCACTCCACTAGTCACAGACACTCTACTAGTCACAGGCACTCCACTAGTCACAGGCACTCCTCTAGTCACAGGCACTCTACTAGTCACAGGCACTCCACTCGTCACAGACGCTCTACTAGTCACAGGCACTCCTCTCGTCACAGGCACTCTACTAGTCACAGGCACTCTACTAGTCACAGGCACTCCTCTAGTCACAGGCACTCTAGTAGTCAGAGGCACTCCACTAATCACAGGCACTCTACTAGTCACAGGCACTCCTCTAGTCACAGGCACTCTACTTGTCACAGGCAGTCTACTAGTCATAGGCACTCCACAAGTCACAGGCACTCTACTAGTCAAAGGCACACCACTAGTCACAGGCACTCCTCTAGTCACAGGCACACTAATAGTCACAGGCAGTCCTCTAGTCACAGGCAGTCCACTAGTCACAGGCACTGTACTAGTCACAGGCACTCCTCTAGTCACAGGCGCTCCACTAATCACAGGCACTCTACTACTCACAGGCACTCCACTAGTCACAGACACTCTACTAGTCACAGGCACTCCACTAGTCACAAACACTCTACTAGTCACAGGCACGCTAGTAGTCACAGGCACTCCACTAGTCACAGACACTCTACTAGTCGCAGGCACTCTACTAGACACAGGCACTCCATATATTCACAGGCACTCTACTAGTCACAGGCACTCTACTAGTCACAGGTACTCCACTAGTCACAGACACTCTACTAGTCACAGGCAGTCTGCTAGTCACAGGAACTCCACTAGTCACAGACACTCTACTACTCACAGGCACTCCTCTAGTCACAGGCACTCTACTAGTCACAGGCACTCCACTAGTCACAGGTACTCTAGTAGTCACAGGCACTCCACTAGTCACAGACACTCTACTAGTCACAGGTACTCCACTAGTCACAGGCACTCTACTAGTCACAGGCACTCCTCTAGTCACAAGCAATCGACTAGTCACAGGCACTCCACTAGTCAGAGACACTGTACTAGTCACAGGCACTCTACTAGACACAGGCACACCGCTAGTCACAGGCAATCTACTAGTGACAGGCACTCCTCTAGTAACAGGCACTCTGCTAGCCACAGGCACTCTACTAGTCAAAGGCACTCCTCTAGTCACAGGCACTCTACTAGTCACAGGCACTCCACTAGTCACAGGCACTCTACTAGCCACAGGCACTCCACTAGTCACAGGCACTCTACTAGCCACAGGCACTCCACTAGTCACAGGCACTCTACTAGTCACAGGCACTCCACTAGTCACAGGCACTCCGCTAGTCACAGGCACTCTACTAGTGACAGGCACTCCTCTAGTCACAGCCACTCTGCCAGTCACAGGCACTCCACTCGTCACAGGCACTCCACTAGTCACAGGCACTCTACTAGTCACAGGCACTCCTCTAGTCACAGGCACTCTACTTGTCACAGGCAGTCTACTAGTCAAAGGCACTCCACTAGTCACAGGCACTCTACTATCAAAGGCACGCCACTAGTCACAGGCACTCCTCTAGACACAGGCACACTAATAGTCACAGGCAGTCCTCTTGTCACAGGCAGTCCACTAGTCACACCCACTCTACTAGTCACAGGCACTCCTCTAGTCACAGGCATTCCACTAGTCACAGGCACTCCACTAGTCACAGGCACTCCACTAGTCAATGGCACTCTACTAGTCTCAGGCACTCCACTAGTCACAGGCACTCCACTAGTCACAGGCACTCTACTAGTCACAGGCACTCCTCTAGTCACAGGCACTCTACTTGTCACAGGCATTCTACTAGTCAAAGGCACTCCTCTAGTCACAGGCACTCTACTAGTCACAGGCACTCCACTAGTCACAGGCACTCTACTAGTCACAGGCACTCCACTAGTCAGAGACACTTTACTAGTCACAGGCACTCTACTAGACACAGGCACTCCACTAGTCACAGGCACTCTACTAGTCACAGGCACTCCACTAGTCAGAGACACTTTACTAGTCACAGGCACTCTACTAGGCACAGGCACTCCACTAGTCACAGGCACTCTACTAGTCACAGGCACTCCACTAGTCACAGGCACTCCGCTAGTTACAGGCACTCTAAAAGTGACAGGCACTCCTCTAGTCACAGGCACTCTGCTAGTCACAGGCACTGCACTCGTCACAGGCACTCTACTTGTCACAGGCAGTCTACTAGTCAAAGGCACTCCACTAGTCACAGGCACTCTACTAGTCAAAGGCACGCCACTAGTCACAGGCACTCCTCTAGTCACAGGCACACTAATAGTCACAGGCAGTCCTCTAGTCACAGGCAGTCCACTAGTCACAGGCACTCTATTAGCCACAGGCACTCCACTAGTCACAGGCACTCTACTAGTCACAGGCACTCCACTAGTCACAGGCACTCTACTAGTCACAGGCACTCCACTAGTCACAGGCACTCCGCTAGTTACAGGCACTCTAAAAGTGACAGGCACTCCTCTAGTCACAGGCACTCTGCTAGTCACAGGCACTGCACTCGTCACAGGCACTCTACTTGTCACAGGCAGTCTACTAGTCAAAGGCACTCCACTAGTCACAGGCACTCTACTAGTCAAAGGCACGCCACTAGTCACAGGCACTCCTCTAGTCACAGGCACTCCACTAGTCACAGGCAGTCCTCTAGTCACAGGCAGTCCACTAGTCACAGGCACTCTACTAGTCACAGGCACTCCAGTAGTCACAGGCACTCTACTAGCCACAGGCACTCCACTAGTCACAGGCACTCTACTAGTCACAGGCACTCCACTAGTCACAGGCACTCCGCTAGTCACAGGCACTCTACTAGTGACAGGCACTCCTCTAGTCACAGGCACTCTGCCAGTCACAGGCACTCCACTCGTCACAGGCACTCCACTAGTCACAGGCACTCTACTAGTCAAAGGCACTCCACTAGTCACAGGCACTCTACTATCAAAGGCACGCCACTAGTCACAGGCACTCCTCTAGACACAGGCACACTAATAGTCACAGGCAGTCCTCTTGTCACAGGCAGTCCACTAGTCACACCCACTCTACTAGTCACAGGAACTCCTCTAGTCACAGGCATTCCACTAGTCACAGGCACTCCACTAGTCACAGGCACTCCACTAGTCAATGGCACTCTACTAGTCTCAGGCACTCCACTAGTCACAGGCACTCCACTAGTCACAGGCACTCTACTAGTCACAGGCACTCCTCTAGTCACAGGCACTCTACTTGTCACAGGCATTCTACTAGTCAAAGGCACTCCTCTAGTCACAGGCACTCTACTAGTCACAGGCACTCCACTAGTCACAGGCACTCTACTAGTCACAGGCACTCCACTAGTCAGAGACACTTTACTAGTCACAGGCACTCTACTAGACACAGGCACTCCACTAGTCACAGGCACTCTACTAGTCACAGGCACTCCACTAGTCAGAGACACTTTACTAGTCACAGGCACTCTACTAGGCACAGGCACTCCACTAGTCACAGGCACTCTACTAGTCACAGGCACTCCACTAGTCACAGGCACTCCGCTAGTTACAGGCACTCTAAAAGTGACAGGCACTCCTCTAGTCACAGGCACTCTGCTAGTCACAGGCACTGCACTCGTCACAGGCACTCTACTTGTCACAGGCAGTCTACTAGTCAAAGGCACTCCACTAGTCACAGGCACTCCTCTAGTCACAGGCACACTAATAGTCACAGGCAGTCCTCTAGTCACAGGCAGTCCACTAGTCACAGGCACTGTACTAGTCACAGGCACTCCTCTAGTCACAGGCGCTCCACTAATCACAGGCACTCTACTACTCACAGGCACTCCACTAGTCACAGGCAGTCCACTAGTCAATGGCACTCTACTAGTCACAGGCACTCCACTAGTCACAGACACTCTACTAGTCACAGGTACTCCACTAGTCACAGACACTCTACTAGTCACAGGCACTCCACTAGTCACAGACACTCTACTTGTCACAGGCACGCTAGTTGTCACAGGCACTCCACTAGTCACAGACACTCTACTAGTCACAGGCACTCCTCTAGTCACAGGCACTCCTCTAGTCACAGGCACTCTACTAGTCACAGGCACTCCACTAGTCACAGATACTCTACTAGTCACAGGCACTCCTCTAGTCACAGGCACTCTACTAGTCACAGGCACTCCACTAGTCACAGGCACTCTACTAGTCACAGGCACTCCACTAGTCCGAGACACTTTACTAGTCACAGACACTCTACTAGACACAGGCACTCCGCTAGTCACAGGCACTCTACTAGTGACAGGCACTCCTTTAGTCACAGGCACTCTGCTAGTCACAGGCACTCCACTAGTCACAGGCACTCCACTTGTCACAGGCACTCTACTAGTCACAGGCACTCCTCTAGTCACAGGCACTCTACTAGTCACAGGCACGCCACTTGTCACAGACACTCTACTAGTCACAGGCACTCCTCTAGTCACAGGCATTCTACTAGTCACAGGCACGCCTCTAGTCACAGGCACTCCTCTAGTCACAGGCACTCTAATAGTCACAGGCACTCCTCTAGTCACAGGCACTCCACTAGTCACAGGCACTCTACTAGTCACAAGGACTCCAATAGTCACAGGCACTCTACCAGTCACAGGCACTCCTCTACTCACAGGTACTCCTCTGGTCACAGGCACTCTACTAGTCACAGGCACTCCTCTAGTCACAGACACTCTACTAGTCACAGGCACTCCATTAGTCACAGAGACACTGCTAGTCACAGGCACTCCTCTAGTCACAGGCACTCCACTAGTCACAGGCACTCTACTAGTCACAGGCACTCCTCTAGTCACAGGCACTCTACTAGTCACAGGCACTCCACTAGTCACAGGCACTCTGCTAGTCACAGGCACTCCATTAGTCACAGACACTCTACTAGTCACAGGCACTCCAGTAGTCACAGACACTCTACTAGTCACAGGCACTCCACTAGTAACAGACACTCTACTAGTCACAGGCACTCTACTAGTCATAGGCACTCCACCAGTCACAGACACTCTACTACTCACAGGCACTCCTATAGTCACAGGCTCTCTACTAGTCACAGGCACTCCTCTAGTCACAGGCACTGCACTAGTCACAGCCACTCTACTAGTCACAGGCACTACTCTAGTCACAGGCATTCCACTAGTCACAGGCACTCTACTAGTCACAGGCACTCCACTAGTCACAGATATTCTACTAGTCACAGGCACTCCACTAGTCACATACACTCTACTAGTCACAGGCACTCCACTAGTCACAGACACTCTACTAGTCACAGGCACTCCACTAGTCACAGGCACTCCTCTAGTCACAGGCACTCTACTAGTCACAGGCACTCCACTCGTCACAGACGCTCTACTAGTCACAGGCACTCCTCTCGTCACAGGCACTCTACTAGTCACAGGAACTCTACTAGTCACAGGCACTCCTCTAGTCACAGGCACTCTAGTAGTCAGAGGCACTCCACTAATCACAGGCACTCTACTAGTCACAGGCACTCCTCTAGTCACAGGCACTCTACTTGTCACAGGCAGTCTACTAGTCATAGGCACTCCACAAGTCACAGGCACTCTACTAGTCAAAGGCACACCACTAGTCACAGGCACTCCTCTAGTCACAGGCACACTAATAGTCACAGGCAGTCCTCTAGTCACAGGCAGTCCACTAGTCACAGGTACTGTACTAGTCACAGGCACTCCTCTAGTCACAGGCGCTCCACTAATCACAGGCACTCTACTACTCACAGGCACTCCACTAGTCACAGACACTCTACTAGTCACAGGCACTCCACTAGTCACAGACACTCTACTAGTCACAGGCACGCTAGTAGTCACAGGCACTCCACTAGTCACAGACACTCTACTAGTCGCAGGCACTCTACTAGACACAGGCACTCCATATATTCACAGGCACTCTACTAGTCACAGGCACTCTACTAGTCACAGGTACTCCACTAGTCACAGACACTCTACTAGTCACAGGCACTCTGCTAGTCACAGGAACTCCACTAGTCACAGACACTCTACTACTCACAGGCACTCCTCTAGTCACAGGCACTCTACTAGTCACAGGCACTCCACTAGTCACAGGTACTCTACTAGTCACAGGCACTCCACTAGTCACAGACACTCTACTAGTCACAGGTACTCCACTAGTCACAGGCACTCTACTAGTCACAGGCACTCCTCTAGTCACAAGCAATCGACTAGTCACAGGCACTCCACTAGTCAGAGACACTGTACTAGTCACAGGCACTCTACTAGACACAGGCACACCGCTAGTCACAGGCAATCTACTAGTGACAGGCACTCCTCCAGTAACAGGCACTCTGCTAGCCTCAGGCACTCTGCTAGTCAAAGGCACTCCTCTAGTCACAGGCACTCTACTAGTCACAGGCACTCCACTAGTCACAGGCTCTCTGCTAGTCACAGGCAGTCCACTAGTCAGATATATTTTACTAGTCACAGACACTCTACTAGACACAGGGACTCTACTAGTCACAGGCACTCCTCTAGTCACAGGCACTCTACTAGTCACAGGCACTCCACTAGTCAGAGACACTTTACTAGTCACAGGCACTCTACTAGACACAGGCACTCCACTAGTCACAGGCACTCTACTAGACACAGGCACTCCACTAGTCAGAGGCACTCCGCTAGTCACAGGCATTCTACTAGTGACAGGCACTCTTTTAGTCACAGGCACTCTGCTAGTCACAGGCAGTCCACTAGTCACAGGCACTCCACTAGACACAGGCACTCTACTAGGCACAGGCACTACTCTAGTCACAGGCACTCTACTAGTCACAGGCACGCCACTAGTCACAGGCACTCCTCTAGTCACAGGCACTCTAATAGTCACAGGCAATCCTCTAGTCACAGGCACTCCACTACTCACAGGCACTCTACTCGTCACAAGGACTCCAATAGTCACAGGCACTCTACCAGTCACAGGCACTCCTCTAGTCACAGGCACTCCTCTAGTCACAGGCATTCTACTAGTCACAGGCACTCCACTAGTCACAGACACTCTGCTAGTCACAGGCACTCCTCTAGTCACAGGCACTCCACTAGTCACAGACACTCTACTAGTCACATGCACTCCTATAGTCACAGGCTCTGTACTAGTCACAGGCACTCCTCTAGTCACAGGGACTCCACTAGTCACAGGCTCTCTACTAGTCACAGGCACTCCTCTAGTCACAGGCACTCCACTAGTCACAGGCACTCTACTAGTCACAGGCACTCCACTAGTCACAGGCACTCTACTAGTCACAGGCACTCCTCTAGTCACAGGCACTCTACTAGTCACAGGCACTCCACTAGTCCGAGACACTTTACTAGTCACAGACAATCTACTAGACACAGGCACTCCGCTAGTCACAGGCACTCTACTAGTGACAGGCACTCCTTTAGTCACAGGCACTCTGCTAGTCACAGGCACTCCACTAGTGACAGGCACTCCACTTGTCACAGGCACTCTACTAGTCACAGGCACTCCTCTAGTCACAGGCACTCTACTAGTCACAGGCACGCCACTAGTCACAGACACTCTACTAGTCACAGGCACTCCTCTAGTCACAGGCATTCTACTAGTCACAGGCACGCCTCTAGTCACAGGCACTCCTCCAGTCACAGGCACTCTAATAGTCACAGGCACTCCTCTAGTGACAGGCACTCCACTAGTCACAGGCACTCTACTAGTCACAAGGACTCCAATAGTCACAGGCACTCTACCAGTCACAGGCACTCCTCTACTCACAGGTACTCCTCTGGTCACAGGCACTCTACTAGTCACAGGCACTCCTCTAGTCACAGACACTCTACTAGTCACAGGCACTCCATTAGTCACAGAGACACTGCTAGTCACAGGCACTCCTCTAGTCACAGGCACTCCACTAGTCACAGGCACTCTACTAGTCACAGGCACTCCTCTAGTCACAGGCACTCTACTAGTCACAGGCACTCCACTAGTCACAGGCACTCTGCTAGTCACAGGCACTCCACTAGTCACAGACACTCTACTAGTCACAGGCACTCCAGTAGTCACAGACACTCTACTAGTCACAGGCACTCCACTAGTAACAGACACTCTACTAGTCACAGGCACTCTACTAGTCATAGGCACTCCACCAGTCACAGACACTCTACTACTCACAGGCACTCCTATAGTCACAGGCTCTCTACTAGTCACAGGCACTCCTCTAGTCACAGGCACTGCACTAGTCACAGCCACTCTACTAGTCACAGGCACTACTCTAGTCACAGGCATTCCACTAGTCACAGGCACTCTACTAGTCACAGGCACTCCACTAGTCACAGATACTCTACTAGTCACAGGCACTCCACTAGTCACATACACTCTACTAGTCACAGGCACTCCACTAGTCACAGACACTCTACTAGTCACAGGCACTCCACTCGTCACAGACGCTCTACTAGTCACAGGCACTCCTCTCGTCACAGGCACTCTACTAGTCACAGGCACTCTACTAGTCACAGGCACTCTACTAGTCACAGGCACTCCTCTAGTCACAGGCACTCTACTTGTCACAGGCAGTCTACTAGTCATAGGCACTCCACAAGTCACAGGCACTCTACTAGTCAAAGGCACACCACTAGTCACAGGCACTCCTCTAGTCACAGGCACACTAATAGTCACAGGCAGTCCTCTAGTCACAGGCAGTCCACTAGTCACAGGCACTGTACTAGTCACAGGCACTCCTCTAGTCACAGGCGCTCCACGAATCACAGGCACTCTACTACTCACAGGCACTCCACTAGTCACAGACACTCTACTAGTCACAGGCACTCCACTAGTCACAGACACTCTACTAGTCACAGGCACGCTAGTAGTCACAGGCACTCCACTAGTCACAGACACTCTACTAGTCGCAGGCACTCTACTAGACACAGGCACTCCATATATTCACAGGCACTCTACTAGTCACAGGCACTCTACTAGTCACAGGTACTCCACTAGTCACAGACACTCTACTAGTCACAGGCACTCTGCTAGTCACAGGAACTCCACTAGTCACAGACACTCTACTACTCACAGGCACTCCTCTAGTCACAGGCACTCTACTAGTCACAGGCACTCCACTAGTCACAGGTACTCTACTAGTCACAGGCACTCCACTAGTCACAGACACTCTAGTAGTCACAGGTACTCCACTAGTCACAGGCACTCTACTAGTCACAGGCACTCCTCTAGTCACAAGCAATCGACTAGTCACAGGCACTCCACTAGTCAGAGACACTGTACTAGTCACAGGCACTCTACTAGACACAGGCACACCGCTAGTCACAGGCAATCTACTAGTGACAGGCACTCCTCTAGTAACAGGCACTCTGCTAGCCACAGGCACTCTACTAGTCAAAGGCACTCCTCTAGTCACAGGCACTCTACTAGTCACAGGCACTCCACTAGTCACAGGCTCTCTGCTAGTCACAGGCAGTCCACTAGTCGGAGACACTTTACTAGTCACAGGCACTCCACTAGTCACAGGCACTCTACTAGCCACAGGCACTCTACTAGTCACAGGCACTCTACTAGTCACAGGCACTCCACTAGTCACAGGCACTCCGCTAGTCACAGGCAGTCTACTAGTGACAGGCACTCCTCTAGTCACAGGCACTCTGCCAGTCACAGGCACTCCACTCGTCACAGGCACTCCACTAGTCACAGGCACTCTACTAGTCACAGGCACTCCTCTAGTCACAGCCACTCTACTTGTCACAGGCAGTCTACTAGTCAAAGGCACTCCACTAGTCACAGGCACTCTACTATCAAAGGCACGCCACTAGTCACAGGCACTCCTCTAGACACAGGCACACTAATAGTCACAGGCAGTCCTCTAGTCACAGGCAGTCCACTAGTCACACCCACTCTACTAGTCACAGGCACTCCTCTAGTCACAGGCATTCAACTAGTCACAGGCACTCCACTAGTCACAGGCACTCCACTAGTCAATGGCACTCTACTAGTCTCAGGCACTCCACTAGTCACAGGCACTCCACTAGTCACAGGCACTCTACTAGTCACAGGCACTCCTCTAGTCACAGGCACTCTACTTGTCACAGGCACTCTACTAGTCAAAGGCACTCCTCTAGTCACAGGCACTCTACTAGTCACAGGCACTCCACTAGTCACAGGCACTCTACTAGTCACAGGCACTCCACTAGTCAGAGACACTTTACTAGTCACAGGCACTCTACTAGACACAGGCACTCCACTAGTCACAGGCACTCTACTAGTCAAAGGCACGCCACTAGTCACAGGCACTCCTCTAGTCACAGGCACACTAATAGTCACAGGCAGTCCTCTAGTCACAGGCAGTCCACTAGTCACAGGCACTGTACTAGTCACAGGCACTCCTCTAGTCACAGGCGCTCCACTAATCACAGGCACTCTACTACTCACAGGCACTCCACTAGTCACAGGCAGTCCACTAGTCAATGGCACTCTTCTAGTCACAGGCACTCCACTACTCACAGACACTCTACTAGTCACAGGTACTCCACTAGTCACAGACACTCTACTAGTCACAGGCACTCCACTAGTCACAGACACTCTACTTGTCACAGGCACGCTAGTTGTCACAGGCACTCCACTAGTCACAGACACTCTACTAGTCACAGGCACTCCTCTAGTCACAGGCACTCCTCTAGTCACAGGCACTCTACTAGTCACAGGCACTCCACTAGTCACAGATACTCTACTAGTCACAGGCACTCCTCTAGTCACAGGCACTCTACTAGTCACAGGCACTCCACTAGTCACAGGCACTCTACTAGTCACAGGCACTCCACTAGTCCGAGACACTTTACTAGTCACAGACACTCTACTAGACACAGGCACTCCGCTAGTCACAGGCACTCTACTAGTGACAGGCACTCCTTTAGTCACAGGCACTCTGCTAGTCACAGGCACTCCACTAGTCACAGGCACTCCACTTGTCACAGGCACTCTACTAGTCACAGGCACTCCTCTAGTCACAGGCACTCTACTAGTCACAGGCACGCCACTTGTCACAGACACTCTACTAGTCACAGGCACTCCTCTAGTCACAGGCATTCTACTAGTCACAGGCACGCCTCTAGTCACAGGCACTCCTCTAGTCACAGGCACTCTAATAGTCACAGGCACTCCTCTAGTCACAGGCACTCCACTAGTCACAGGCACTCTACTAGTCACAAGGACTCCAATAGTCACAGGCACTCTACCAGTCACAGGCACTCCTCTACTCACAGGTACTCCTCTGGTCACAGGCACTCTACTAGTCACAGGCACTCCTCTAGTCACAGACACTCTACTAGTCACAGGCACTCCATTAGTCACAGAGACACTGCTAGTCACAGGCACTCCTCTAGTCACAGGCACTCCACTAGTCACAGGCACTCTACTAGTCACAGGCACTCCTCTAGTCACAGGCACTCTACTAGTCACAGGCACTCCACTAGTCACAGGCACTCTGCTAGTCACAGGCACTCCATTAGTCACAGACACTCTACTAGTCACAGGCACTCCAGTAGTCACAGACACTCTACTAGTCACAGGCACTCCACTAGTAACAGACACTCTACTAGTCACAGGCACTCTACTAGTCATAGGCACTCCACCAGTCACAGACACTCTACTACTCACAGGCACTCCTATAGTCACAGGCTCTCTACTAGTCACAGGCACTCCTCTAGTCACAGGCACTGCACTAGTCACAGCCACTCTACTAGTCACAGGCACTACTCTAGTCACAGGCATTCCACTAGTCACAGGCACTCTACTAGTCACAGGCACTCCACTAGTCACAGATATTCTACTAGTCACAGGCACTCCACTAGTCACATACACTCTACTAGTCACAGGCACTCCACTAGTCACAGACACTCTACTAGTCACAGGCACTCCACTAGTCACAGGCACTCCTCTAGTCACAGGCACTCTACTAGTCACAGGCACTCCACTCGTCACAGACGCTCTACTAGTCACAGGCACTCCTCTCGTCACAGGCACTCTACTAGTCACAGGAACTCTACTAGTCACAGGCACTCCTCTAGTCACAGGCACTCTAGTAGTCAGAGGCACTCCACTAATCACAGGCACTCTACTAGTCACAGGCACTCCTCTAGTCACAGGCACTCTACTTGTCACAGGCAGTCTACTAGTCATAGGCACTCCACAAGTCACAGGCACTCTACTAGTCAAAGGCACACCACTAGTCACAGGCACTCCTCTAGTCACAGGCACACTAATAGTCACAGGCAGTCCTCTAGTCACAGGCAGTCCACTAGTCACAGGCACTGTACTAGTCACAGGCACTCCTCTAGTCACAGGCGCTCCACTAATCACAGGCACTCTACTACTCACAGGCACTCCACTAGTCACAGACACTCTACTAGTCACAGGCACTCCACTAGTCACAGACACTCTACTAGTCACAGGCACGCTAGTAGTCACAGGCACTCCACTAGTCACAGACACTCTACTAGTCGCAGGCACTCCACTAGTCACATACACTCTACTAGTCACGGGCACTCCACTAGTCACAGACACTCTACTAGTCACAGGCACTCCACTAGTCACAGGCACTCCTCTAGTCACAGGCACTCTACTAGTCACAGGCACTCCACTCGTCACAGACGCTCTACTAGTCACAGGCACTCCTCTCGTCACAGGCACTCTACTAGTCACAGGCACTCAACTAGTCACAGGCACTCTACTAGTCACAGGCACTCCTCTAGTCACAGGCACTCTAATAGTCAGAGGCACTCCACTAATCACAGGCACTCTACTAGTCACAGGCACTCCTCTAGTCACAGGCACTCTGCTAGTCACAGGCACTCCACTCGTCACAGGCACTCTACTTGTCACAGGCAGTCTACTAGTCATAGGCACTCCACAAGTCACAGGCACTCTACTAGTCAAAGGCACGCCACTAGTCACAGGCACTCCTCTAGTCACAGGCACACTAATAGTCACAGGCAGTCCTCTAGTCACAGGCAGTCCACTAGTCACAGGCACTCTACTACTCACAGGCACTCCACTAGTCACAGACACTCTACTAGTCACAGGCACTCCACTAGTCACAGACACTCTACTAGTCACAGGCACGCTAGTAGTCACAGGCACTCCACTAGTCACAGACACTCTACTAGTCGCAGGCACTCTACTAGACACAGGCACTCCATATATTCACAGGCATTCTACTAGTCACAGGCACTCTACTAGTCACAGGTACTCCACTAGTCACAGACACTCTACTAGTCACAGGCACTCCGCTAGTCACAGGAACTCCACTAGTCACAGACACTCTACTAGTCACAGGCACTCCTCTAGTCACAGGCACTCTACTAGTCACAGGCACTCCTCTAGTCACAGGCCATCTACTAGTCACAGGCACTCCACTAGTCCGAGTCACTTTACTAGTCACAGACACTCTACTAGACACAGGCACTCCACTAGTCACAGGCACTCCGCTAGTCACATGCACTCTACTAGTGACAGGCACTCCTTTAGTCACAGGCACTCTGCTAGTCACAGGCACTCCACTAGTCACGGGCACTCCACTAGTCACAGGCACTCTACTAGTCACAGGCACTCCTCTAGTCACAGGCACTCTACTAGTCACAGCACGCCACTAGTCACAGGCACTCTACTAGTCACAGGCACTCCTCTAGTCACAGGCTTTCTACTAGTCACAGGCACGCCACTAGACACAGGCACTCCACTAGTCACAGGCACTCTCCTCGACACAGGCACTCCACTAGTCACAGGCACTCCTTTAGTCACAGGCACTCTGCTAGTCACAGGCACTCCACTAGTCACAGGCACTCCTCTAGTCACAGGCACTCTAATAGTCACAGGCACTCCTCTAGTCACAGGCACTCCACTAGTCACAGGCACTCTACTCGTCACAAGGACTCCAATAGTCACAGGCACTCTACCAGTCACAGGCACTCCTCTAGTCACAGGCACTCCTCTAGTCACAGGCATTCTACTAGTCACAGGCACTCCACTAGTCACAGACACTCTGCTAGTCACAGGCACTCCTCTAGTCACAGGCACTCCACTAGTCACAGGCTCTCTACTATTCACAGGCACTCCTCTAGTCACAGGCAGTCTACTAGTCACAGGCACTCCTCTAGTCACAGGCACTCTACTAGTCACAGGCACGCCACTAGTCACAGGCACTCCTCTAGTCACAGGCACTCTAATAGTCACAGGCACTCCTCTTGTCACAGGCACTCCACTAGTCACAGGCACTCTACTCGTCCCAAGGACTCCAATAGTCACAGGCACTCTACCAGTCACAGGCACTCCTCTATTCACAGGCACTCCTCTAGTCACAGGCATTCTACTAGTCACAGGCACTCCACTAGTCACAGACACTCTGCTAGTCACAGGCACTCCTCTAGTCACAGGCACTCCACTAGTCACAGGCACTCTACTATTCACAGGCACTCCTCTAGTCACAGGCAGTCTACTAGTCACAGGCACTCCACTAGTCACAGGCACTCTGCTAGTCACAGGCACTCCACTAGTCACAGACACTCTACTAGTCACAGGCACTCCAGTAGTCACAGACACTCTATTAGTCACAGGCACTCTACTAGTCACAGGCACTCCACTAGTCACAGACACTCTACTAGTCACAGGCACTCCTATAGTCACAGGCACTCCACTAGTCACAGGCACTCCACTAGTCACAGGCACTCTACTAGTCACAGGCACTCCTCTAGTCACAGGTACTCCACTAGTCACAGGCACTCTACTAGTCACAGGCACTCCACTAGTCACAGGCACTCTACTAGTCACAGGCACTCCTCTAGTCACAGGCACTCTACTAGTCACAGGCACGCCACTAGTCACAGGCACTCTACTAGTCACAGGCACTCCTCTAATCACAGGCATTCTACAAGTCACAGGCACGCCACTAGTCACAGGCACTCCTCTAGTCACAGGCTCTCTAATAGTCACAGGCACTCCTCTAGTCACAGGCACTCCACTAGTCACAGGCACTCTACTAGTCACAAGGACTCCAATAGTCACAGGCACCCTACCAGTCACAGGCACTCCTCTACTCACAGGCACTCCTCTAGTCACAGGCACTCTACTTGTCACAGGCACTCCTCTAGTCACAGACACTCTACTAGTCACAGGCACTCCATTAGTCACAGAGACTCTGCTAGTCACAGGCACTCCTCTAGTCACAGGCACTCCACTAGTCACAGGCACTCTACTAGTCACAGGCACTCCTCTAGTCACAGGCACTCTACTAGCCTCAGGCACTCCACTAGTCACAGGCACTCTACTAGTCACAGGCACTCCAGTAGTCACAGACACTCTACTAGTCACAGGCACTCCACTAGAAACACACACTCTACTAGTCACAGGCACTCTACTAGTCATAGGCACTCCACCAGTCACAGACACTCTACTACTCACAGGCACTCCTATAGTCACAGGCTCTCTACTAGTCACAGGCACTCCTCTAGTCACAGGCACTGCACTAGTCACAGGCACTCTACTAGTCACAGGCACTCCTCTAGTCACAGGCATTCCACTAGTCACAGGCACTCTACTAGTCACAGGCACTCCACTAGTCACAGATACTCTACTAGTCACAGGCACTCCACTAGTCACAGACACTCTACTAGTCACAGGCACTCCACTAGTCACAGACACTCTACTAGTCACAGGCACTCCACTAGTCACAGGCACTCCTCTAGTCACAGGCACTCTACTAGTCACAGGCACTCCACTCGTCACAGACGCTCTACTAGTCACAGGCACTCCTCTCGTCACAGGCACTCTACTAGTCACAGGCACTCCTCTAGTCACAGGCACTCTACTAGTCACAGGCACTCCTCTAGTCACAGGCACTCTAGTAGTCACAGGCACTCCACTAATCACAGGCACTCTACTAGTCACAGGCACTCCTCTAGTCACAGGCACTCTGCTAGTCACAGGCACTCCACTCGTCACAGGCACTCTACTTGTCACAGGCAGTCTACTAGTCATAGGCACTCCACAAGTCACAGGCACTCTACTAGTCACAGGCACTACTCTAGTCACAGACACTCTACTAGTCACAGACACTCTACTAGTCACAGGCACTCTACTAGTCACAGGCACTCCACTAGTCACAGACACTCTACTAGTCACAGGCACTCCTATAGTCACAGGCTCTCTACTAGTCACAGGCACTCCTCTAGTCACAGGCACTCCACTAGTCACAGGCACTCTACTAGTCACAGGCACTCCTCTAGTCACAGGTACTCCACTAGTCACAGGCACTCTACTAGTCACAGGCACTCCACTAGTCACAGGCACTCTACTAGTCACAGGCACTCCTCTAGTCACAGGCACTCTACTAGTCACAGGCACGCCACTAGTCACAGGCACTCTAGTAGTCACAGGCACTCCTCTAGTCACAGGCATTCTACTAGTCACAGGCACGCCACTAGTCACAGGCACTCCTCTAGTCACAGGCTCTCTAATAGTCACAGGCACTCCTCTAGTCACAGGCACTCCACTAGTCACAGGCACTCTACTAGTCACAAGGACTCCAATAGTCACAGGCACCCTACCAGTCACAGGCACTCCTCTACTCACAGGCACTCCTCTAGTCACAGGCACTCTACTTGTCACAGGCACTCCTCTAGTCACAGACACTCTACTAGTCACAGGCACTCCATTAGTCACAGAGACTCTGCTAGTCACAGGCACTCCTCTAGTCACAGGCACTCCACTAGTCACAGGCACTCCTCTAGTCACAGGCACTCTACTAGCCACAGGCACTCCACTAGTCACAGGCACTCTGCTAGTCACAGGCACTCCACTAGTCACAGACACTCTACTAGTCACAGGCACTCCAGTAGTCACAGACACTCTACTAGTCACAGGCACTCCACTAGAAACACACACTCTACTAGTCACAGGCACTCTACTAGTCATAGGCACTCCACCAGTCACAGACACTCTACTAGTCACAGGCACTCCTCTAGTCACAGGCACTGCACTAGTCACAGGCACTCTACTAGTCACAGGCACTCCTCTAGTCACAGGCATTCCACTAGTCACAGGCACTCTACTAGTCACAGGCACTCCACTAGTCACAGATACTCTACTAGTCACAGGCACTCCACTAGTCACAGACACTCTACTAGTCACAGGCACTCCACTAGTCACAGACACTCTACTAGTCACAGGCACTCCACTAGTCACAGGCACTCCTCTAGTCACAGGCACTCTACTAGTCACAGGCACTCCACTCGTCACAGACGCTCTACTAGTCACAGGCACTCCTCTCGTCACAGGCACTCTACTAGTCACAGGCACTCCTCTAGTCACAGGCACTCTACTAGTCACAGGCACTCCTCTAGTCACAGGCACTCTAGTAGTCACAGGCACTCCACTAATCACAGGCACTCTACTAGTCACAGGCACTCCTCTAGTCACAGGCACTCTGCTAGTCACAGGAACTCCACTCGTCACAGGCACTCTACTTGTCACAGGCAGTCTACTAGTCATAGGCACTCCACAAGTCACAGGCACTCTACTAGTCACAGGCACTACTCTAGTCACAGACACTCTACTAGTCACAGACACTCTACTAGTCACAGGCACTCTACTAGTCACAGGCACTCCACTAGTCACAGACACTCTACTAGTCACAGGCACTCCTATAGTCACGGGCTCTCTACTAGTCACAGGCACTCCTCTAGTCACAGGCACTCCACTAGTCACAGGCACTCTACTAGTCACAGGCACTCCTCTAGTCACAGGCACTCCACTAGTCACAGGCACTCTACTAGTCACAGGCACTACACTAGTCACAGGCACTCTACTAGTCACAGGCACGCCTCTAGTCACAGGCACTCTACTAGTCACAGGCACTTCACTAGTCAGATATATTTTACTAGTCACAGACACTCTACTAGACACAGGGACTCTACTAGTCACAGGCACTCCTCTAGTCACAGGCACTCTACTAGTCACAGGCACTCCACTAGTCAGAGACACTTTACTAGTCACAGGCACTCTACTAGACACAGGCACTCCACTAGTCACAGGCACTCTACTAGACACAGGCACTCCACTAGTCAGAGGCACTCCGCTAGTCACAGGCATTCTACTAGTGACAGGCACTCCTTTAGTCACAGGCACTCTGCTAGTCACAGGCAGTCCACTAGTCACAGGCACTCCACTAGACACAGGCACTCTACTAGGCACAGGCACTACTCTAGTCACAGGCACTCTACTAGTCACAGGCACGCCACTAGTCACAGGCACTCCTCTAGTCACAGGCACTCTAATAGTCACAGGCAATCCTCTAGTCACAGGCACTCCACTACTCACAGGCACTCTACTCGTCACAAGGACTCCAATAGTCACAGGCACTCTACCAGTCACAGGCACTCCTCTAGTCACAGGCATCCTCTAGTCACAGGCATTCTACTAGTCACAGGCACTCCACTAGTCACAGACACTCTGCTAGTCACAGGCACTCCTCTTGTCACAGGCACTCCACTAGTCACAGACACTCTACTAGTCACAGGCACTCCTATAGTCACAGGCTCTGTACTAGTCACAGGCACTCCTCTAGTCACAGGGACTCCACTAGTCACAGGCTCTCTACTAGTCACAGGCACTCCTCTAGTCACAGGCACTCCACTAGTCACAGGCACTCTACTAGTCACAGGCACTCCACTATTCACAGGCACTCTACTAGTCACAGGCACTCCTCTAGTCACAGGCACTCTACTAGTCACAGGCACTCCACTAGTCCGAGACACTTTACTAGTCACAGACACTCTACTAGACACAGGCACTCCGCTAGTCACAGGCACTCTACTAGTGACAGGCACTCCTTTAGTCACAGGCACTCTGCTAGTCACAGGCACTCCACTAGTCACAGGCACTCCACTTGTCACAGGCACTCTACTAGTCACAGGCACTCCTCTAGTCACAGGCACCCTACTAGTCACAGGCACGCCATTAGTCACAGACACTCTACTAGTCACAGGCACTCCTCTAGTCACAGGCATTCTACTAGTCACAGGCACGCCTCTAGTCACAGGCACTCCTCCAGTCACAGGCACTCTAATAGTCACAGGCACTCCTCTAGTCACAGGCACTCCACTAGTCACAGGCACTCTACTAGTCACAAGGACTCCAATAGTCACAGGCACTCTACCAGTCACAGGCACTCCTCTACTCACAGGTACTCCTCTGGTCACAGGCACTCTACTAGTCACAGGCACTCCTCTAGTCACAGACACTCTACTAGTCACAGGCACTCCATTAGTCACAGAGACACTGCTAGTCACAGGCACTCCTCTAGTCACAGGCACTCCACTAGTCACAGGCACTCTACTAGTCACAGGCACTCCTCTAGTCACAGGCACTCTACTAGTCACAGGCACTCCACTAGTCACAGGCACTCTGCTAGTCACAGGCACTCCACTAGTCACAGACACTCTACTAGTCACAGGCACTCCAGTAGTCACAGACACTCTACTAGTCACAGGCACTCCACTAGTAACAGACACTCTACTAGTCACAGGCACTCTACTAGTCATAGGCACTCCACCAGTCACAGACACTCTACTACTCACAGGCACTCCTATAGTCACAGGCTCTCTACTAGTCACAGGCACTCCTCTAGTCACAGGCACTGCACTAGTCACAGCCACTCTACTAGTCACAGGCACTACTCTAGTCACAGGCATTCCACTAGTCACAGGCACTCTACTAGTCACAGGCACTCCACTAGTCACAGATACTCTACTAGTCACAGGCACTCCACTAGTCACATACACTCTACTAGTCACAGGCACTCCACTAGTCACAGACACTCTACTAGTCACAGGCACTCCACTAGTCACAGGCACTCCTCTAGTCACAGGCACTCTACTAGTCACAGGCACTCCACTCGTCACAGACGCTCTACTAGTCACAGGCACTCCTCTCGTCACAGGCACTCTACTAGTCACAGGCACTCTACTAGTCACAGGCACTCTACTAGTCACAGGCACTCCTCTAGTCACAGGCACTCTAGTAGTCAGAGGCACTCCACTAATCACAGGCACTCTACTAGTCACAGGCACTCCTCTAGTCACAGGCACTCTACTTGTCACAGGCAGTCTACTAGTCATAGGCACTCCACAAGTCACAGGCACTCTACTAGTCAAAGGCACACCACTAGTCACAGGCACTCCTCTAGTCACAGGCACACTAATAGTCACAGGCAGTCCTCTAGTCACAGGCAGTCCACTAGTCACAGGCACTGTACTAGTCACAGGCACTCCTCTAGTCACAGGCGCTCCACTAATCACAGGCACTCTACTACTCACAGGCACTCCACTAGTCACAGACACTCTACTAGTCACAGGCACTCCACTAGTCACAGACACTCTACTAGTCACAGGCACGCTAGTAGTCACAGGCACTCCACTAGTCACAGACACTCTACTAGTCGCAGGCACTCTACTAGACACAGGCACTCCATATATTCACAGGCACTCTACTAGTCACAGGCACTCTACTAGTCACAGGTACTCCACTAGTCACAGACACTCTACTAGTCACAGGCACTCTGCTAGTCACAGGAACTCCACTAGTCACAGACACTCTACTACTCACAGGCACTCCTCTAGTCACAGGCACTCTACTAGTCACAGGCACTCCACTAGTCACAGGTACTCTACTAGTCACAGGCACTCCACTAGTCACAGACACTCTACTAGTCACAGGTACTCCACTAGTCACAGGCACTCTACTAGTCACAGGCACTCCTCTAGTCACAAGCAATCGACTAGTCACAGGCACTCCACTAGTCAGAGACACTGTACTAGTCACAGGCACTCTACTAGACACAGGTACACCGCTAGTCACAGGCAATCTACTGGTGACAGGCACTCCTCTAGTAACAGGCACTCTGCTAGCCACAGGCACTCTACTAGTCAAAGGCACTCCTCTAGTCACAGGCACTCTACTAGTCACAGGCACTCCACTAGTCACAGGCTCTCTGCTAGTCACAGGCAGTCCACTAGTCAGATATATTTTACTAGTCACAGACACTCTACTAGACACAGGGACTCTACTAGTCACAGGCACTCCTCTAGTCACAGGCACTCTACTAGTCACAGGCACTCCACTAGTCAGAGACACTTTACTAGTCACAGGCACTCTACTAGACACAGGCACTCCACTAGTCACAGGCACTCTACTAGACACAGGCACTCCACTAGTCAGAGGCACTCCGCTAGTCACAGGCATTCTACTAGTGACAGGCACTCCTTTAGTCACAGGCACTCTGCTAGTCACAGGCAGTCCACTAGTCACAGGCACTCCACTAGACACAGGCACTCTACTAGGCACAGGCACTACTCTAGTCACAGGCACTCTACTAGTCACAGGCACGCCACTAGTCACAGGCACTCCTCTAGTCACAGGCACTCTAATAGTCACAGGCAATCCTCTAGTCACAGGTACTCCACTAGTCACAGGCACGCTACTCGTCACAAAGACTCCAATAGTCACAGGCACTCTACCAGTCACAGGCACTCCTCTAGTCACAGGCACTCCTCTAGTCACAGGCATTCTACTAGTCACAGGCACTCCACTAGTCACAGACACTCTTCTAGTCACAGGCACTCCTCTAGTCACAGGCACTCCACTAGTCACAGACACTCTACTAGTCACAGGCACTCCTATAGTCACAGGCTCTGTACTAGTCACAGGCACTCCTCTAGTCACAGGGACTCCACTAGTCACAGGCTCTCTACTAGTCACAGGCACTCCTCTAGTCACAGGCACTCTACTAGTCACAGGCACTCTACTAGTCACAGGCACTCCACTAGTCACAGGCACTCTACTAGTCACAGGCACTCCTCTAGTCACAGGCACTCTACTAGTCACAGGCACTCCACTAGTCCGAGACACTTTACTAGTCACAGACACTCTACTAGACACAGGCACTCCGCTAGTCACAGGCACTCTACTAGTGACAGGCACTCCTTTAGTCACAGGCACTCTGCTAGTCACAGGCACTCCATTTGTCACAGGCACTCTACTAGTCACAGGCACTCCTCTAGTCACAGGCACTCTACTAGTCACAGGCACGCCACTAGTCACAGACACTCTACTAGTCACAGGCACTCCTCTAGTCACAGGCATTCTACTAGTCACAGGCACATCTCTAGTCACAGGCACTGCACTAGTCACAGCCACTCTACTAGTCACAGGCACTACTCTAGTCACAGGCATTCCACTAGTCACAGGCACTCTACTAGTCACAGGCACTCCACTAGTCACAGATACTCTACTAGTCACAGGCACTTCACTAGTCACATACACTCTACTAGTCACAGGCACTCCACTAGTCACAGACACTCTACTAGTCACAGGCACTCCACTAGTCACAGGCACTCCTCTAGTCACAGGCACTCTACTAGTCACAGGCACTCCACTCGTCACAGACGCTCTACTAGTCACAGGCACTCCTCTCGTCACAGGCACTCTACTAGTCACAAGGACTCCAATAGTCACAGGCACTCCTCTACTCACAGGTACTCCTCTGGTCACAGGCACTCTACTAGTCACAGGCACTCCTCTAGTCACAGACACTCTACTAGTCACAGGCACTCCATTAGTCACAGAGACACTGCTAGTCACAGGCACTCCTCTAGTCACAGGCACTCCACTAGTCACAGGCACTCTACTAGTCACAGGCACTCCTCTAGTCACAGGCACTCTAGTAGTCACAGGCACTCCACTAGTCACAGGCACTCTGCTAGTCACAGGCACTCCACTAGTCACAGACACTCTACTAGTCACAGGCACTCCAGTAGTCACAGACACTCTACTAGTCACAGGCACTCCACTAGTAACAGACACTCTACTAGTCACAGGCACTCTACTAGTCATAGGCACTCCACCAGTCACAGACACTCTACTACTCACAGGCACTCCTATAGTCACAGGCTCTCTACTAGTCACAGGCACTCCTCTAGTCACAGGCACTGCACTAGTCACAGCCACTCTACTAGTCACAGGCACTACTCTAGTCACAGGCATTCCACTAGTCACAGGCACTCTACTAGTCACAGGCACTCCACTAGTCACAGATACTCTACTAGTCACAGGCACTTCACTAGTCACATACACTCTACTAGTCACAGGCACTCCACTAGTCACAGACACTCTACTAGTCACAGGCACTCCACTAGTCACAGGCACTCCTCTAGTCACAGGCACTCTACTAGTCACAGGCACTCCACTCGTCACAGACGCTCTACTAGTCACAGGCACTCCTCTCGTCACAGGCACTCTACTAGTCACAGGCACTCTACTAGTCACAGGCACTCCTCTAGTCACAGGCACTCTAGTAGTCAGAGGCACTCCACTAATCACAGGCACTCTACTAGTCACAGGCACTCCTCTAGTCACAGGCACTCTACTTGTCACAGGCAGTCTACTAGTCATAGGCACTCCACAAGTCACAGGCACTCTACTAGTCAAAGGCACACCACTAGTCACAGGCACTCCTCTAGTCACAGGCACACTAATAGTCACAGGCAGTCCTCTAGTCACAGGCAGTCCACTAGTCACAGGCACTGTACTAGTCACAGGCACTCCTCTAGTCTCAGGCGCTCCACTAATCACAGGCACTCTACTACTCACAGGCACTCCACTAGTCACAGACACTCTACTAGTCACAGGCACTCCACTAGTCACAAACACTCTACTAGTCACAGGCACTCCAGTAGTCACAGACACTCTACTAGTCACAGGCACTCCACTAGTAACAGACACTCTACTAGTCACAGGCACTCTACTAGTCATAGGCACTCCACCAGTCACAGACACTCTACTACTCACAGGCACTCCTATAGTCACAGGCTCTCTACTAGTCACAGGCACTCCTCTAGTCACAGGCACTGCACTAGTCACAGCCACTCTACTAGTCACAGGCACTACTCTAGTCACAGGCATTCCACTAGTCACAGGCACTCTACTAGTCACAGGCACTCCACTAGTCACAGATACTCTACTAGTCACAGGCACTTCACTAGTCACATACACTCTACTAGTCACAGGCACTCCACTAGTCACAGACACTCTACTAGTCACAGGCACTCCACTAGTCACAGGCACTCCTCTAGTCACAGGCACTCTACTAGTCACAGGCACTCCACTCGTCACAGACGCTCTACTAGTCACAGGCACTCCTCTCGTCACAGGCACTCTACTAGTCACAGGCACTCTACTAGTCACAGGCACTCTACTAGTCACAGGCACTCCTCTAGTCACAGGCACTCTAGTAGTCAGAGGCACTCCACTAATCACAGGCACTCTACTAGTCACAGGCACTCCTCTAGTCACAGGCACTCTACTTGTCACAGGCAGTCTACTAGTCATAGGCACTCCACAAGTCACAGGCACTCTACTAGTCAAAGGCACACCACTAGTCACAGGCACTCCTCTAGTCACAGGCACACTAATAGTCACAGGCAGTCCTCTAGTCACAGGCAGTCCACTAGTCACAGGCACTGTACTAGTCACAGGCACTCCTCTAGTCTCAGGCGCTCCACTAATCACAGGCACTCTACTACTCACAGGCACTCCACTAGTCACAGACACTCTACTAGTCACAGGCACTCCACTAGTCACAAACACTCTACTAGTCACAGGCACGCTAGTAGTCACAGGCACTCCACTAGTCACAGACACTCTACTAGTCGCAGGCACTCTACTAGACACAGGCACTCCATATATTCACAGGCACTCTACTAGTCACAGGCACTCTACTAGTCACAGGTACTCCACTAGTCACAGACACTCTACTAGTCACAGGCACTCTGCTAGTCACAGGAACTCCACTAGTCACAGACACTCTACTACTCACAGGCACTCCTCTAGTCACAGGCACTCTACTAGTCACAGGCACTCCACTAGTCACAGGTACTCTAGTAGTCACAGGCACTCCACTAGTCACAGACACTCTACTAGTCACAGGTACTCCACTAGTCACAGGCACTCTACTAGTCACAGGCACTCCTCTAGTCACAAGCAATCGACTAGTCACAGGCACTCCACTAGTCAGAGACACTGTACTAGTCACAGGCACTCTACTAGACACAGGCACACCGCTAGTCACAGGCAATCTACTAGTGACAGGCACTCCTCTAGTAACAGGCACTCTGCTAGCCACAGGCACTCTACTAGTCAAAGGCACTCCTCTAGTCACAGGCACTCTACTAGTCACAGGCACTCCACTAGTCACAGGCACTCTACTAGCCACAGGCACTCCACTAGTCACAGGCACTCTACTAGCCACAGGCACTCCACTAGTCACAGGCACTCTACTAGTCACAGGCACTCCACTAGTCACAGGCACTCCGCTAGTCACAGGCACTCTACTAGTGACAGGCACTCCTCTAGTCACAGGCACTCTGCCAGTCACAGGCACTCCACTCGTCACAGGCACTCCACTAGTCACAGGCACTCTACTAGTCACAGGCACTCCTCTAGTCACAGGCACTCTACTTGTCACAGGCAGTCTACTAGTCAAAGGCACTCCACTAGTCACAGGCACTCTACTATCAAAGGCACGCCACTAGTCACAGGCACTCCTCTAGACACAGGCACACTAATAGTCACAGGCAGTCCTCTTGTCACAGGCAGTCCACTAGTCACACCCACTCTACTAGTCACAGGCACTCCTCTAGTCACAGGCATTCCACTAGTCACAGGCACTCCACTAGTCACAGGCACTCCACTAGTCAATGGCACTCTACTAGTCTCAGGCACTCCACTAGTCACAGGCACTCCACTAGTCACAGGCACTCTACTAGTCACAGGCACTCCTCTAGTCACAGGCACTCTACTTGTCACAGGCATTCTACTAGTCAAAGGCACTCCTCTAGTCACAGGCACTCTACTAGTCACAGGCACTCCACTAGTCACAGGCACTCTACTAGTCACAGGCACTCCACTAGTCAGAGACACTTTACTAGTCACAGGCACTCTACTAGACACAGGCACTCCACTAGTCACAGGCACTCTACTAGTCACAGGCACTCCACTAGTCAGAGACACTTTACTAGTCACAGGCACTCTACTAGGCACAGGCACTCCACTAGTCACAGGCACTCTACTAGTCACAGGTACTCCACTAGTCACAGGCACTCCGCTAGTTACAGGCACTCTAAAAGTGACAGGCACTCCTCTAGTCACAGGCACTCTGCTAGTCACAGGCACTGCACTCGTCACAGGCACTCTACTTGTCACAGGCAGTCTACTAGTCAAAGGCACTCCACTAGTCACAGGCACTCTACTAGTCAAAGGCACGCCACTAGTCACAGGCACTCCTCTAGTCACAGGCACACTAATAGTCACAGGCAGTCCTCTAGTCACAGGCAGTCCACTAGTCACAGGCACTCTATTAGCCACAGGCACTCCACTAGTCACAGGCACTCTACTAGTCACAGGCACTCCACTAGTCACAGGCACTCTACTAGTCACAGGCACTCCACTAGTCACAGGCACTCCGCTAGTTACAGGCACTCTAAAAGTGACAGGCACTCCTCTAGTCACAGGCACTCTGCTAGTCACAGGCACTGCACTCGTCACAGGCACTCTACTTGTCACAGGCAGTCTACTAGTCAAAGGCACTCCACTAGTCACAGGCACTCTACTAGTCAAAGGCACGCCACTAGTCACAGGCACTCCTCTAGTCACAGGCACTCCACTAGTCACAGGCAGTCCTCTAGTCACAGGCAGTCCACTAGTCACAGGCACTCTACTAGTCACAGGCACTCCAGTAGTCACAGGCACTCTACTAGCCACAGGCACTCCACTAGTCACAGGCACTCTACTAGTCACAGGCACTCCACTAGTCACAGGCACTCCGCTAGTCACAGGCACTCTACTAGTGACAGGCACTCCTCTAGTCACAGGCACTCTGCCAGTCACAGGCACTCCACTCGTCACAGGCACTCCACTAGTCACAGGCACTCTACTAGTCAAAGGCACTCCACTAGTCACAGGCACTCTACTATCAAAGGCACGCCACTAGTCACAGGCACTCCTCTAGACACAGGCACACTAATAGTCACAGGCAGTCCTCTTGTCACAGGCAGTCCACTAGTCACACCCACTCTACTAGTCACAGGAACTCCTCTAGTCACAGGCATTCCACTAGTCACAGGCACTCCACTAGTCACAGGCACTCCACTAGTCAATGGCAATCTACTAGTCTCAGGCACTCCACTAGTCACAGGCACTCCACTAGTCACAGGCACTCTACTAGTCACAGGCACTCCTCTAGTCACAGGCACTCTACTTGTCACAGGCATTCTACTAGTCAAAGGCACTCCTCTAGTCACAGGCACTCTACTAGTCACAGGCACTCCACTAGTCACAGGCACTCTACTAGTCACAGGCACTCCACTAGTCAGAGACACTTTACTAGTCACAGGCACTCTACTAGACACAGGCACTCCACTAGTCACAGGCACTCTACTAGTCACAGGCACTCCACTAGTCAGAGACACTTTACTAGTCACAGGCACTCTACTAGGCACAGGCACTCCACTAGTCACAGGCACTCTACTAGTCACAGGCACTCCACTAGTCACAGGCACTCCGCTAGTTACAGGCACTCTAAAAGTGACAGGCACTCCTCTAGTCACAGGCACTCTGCTAGTCACAGGCACTGCACTCGTCACAGGCACTCTACTTGTCACAGGCAGTCTACTAGTCAAAGGCACTCCACTAGTCACCGGCACTCCTCTAGTCACAGGCACACTAATAGTCACAGGCAGTCCTCTAGTCACAGGCAGTCCACTAGTCACAGGCACTGTACTAGTCACAGGCACTCCTCTAGTCACAGGCGCTCCACTAATCACAGGCACTCTACTACTCACAGGCACTCCACTAGTCACAGGCAGTCCACTAGTCAATGGCACTCTACTAGTCACAGGCACTCCACTAGTCACAGACACTCTACTAGTCACAGGTACTCCACTAGTCACAGACACTCTACTAGTCACAGGCACTCCACTAGTCACAGACACTCTACTTGTCACAGGCACGCTAGTTGTCACAGGCACTCCACTAGTCACAGACACTCTACTAGTCACAGGCACTCCTCTAGTCACAGGCACTCCTCTAGTCACAGGCACTCTACTAGTCACAGGCACTCCACTAGTCACAGATACTCTACTAGTCACAGGCACTCCTCTAGTCACAGGCACTCTACTAGTCACAGGCACTCCACTAGTCACAGGCACTCTACTAGTCACAGGCACTCCACTAGTCCGAGACACTTTACTAGTCACAGACACTCTACTAGACACAGGCACTCCGCTAGTCACAGGCACTCTACTAGTGACAGGCACTCCTTTAGTCACAGGCACTCTGCTAGTCACAGGCACTCCACTAGTCACAGGCACTCCACTTGTCACAGGCACTCTACTAGTCACAGGCACTCCTCTAGTCACAGGCACTCTACTAGTCACAGGCACGCCACTTGTCACAGACACTCTACTAGTCACAGGCACTCCTCTAGTCACAGGCATTCTACTAGTCACAGGCACGCCTCTAGTCACAGGCACTCCTCTAGTCACAGGCACTCTAATAGTCACAGGCACTCCTCTAGTCACAGGCACTCCACTAGTCACAGGCACTCTACTAGTCACAAGGACTCCAATAGTCACAGGCACTCTACCAGTCACAGGCACTCCTCTACTCACAGGTACTCCTCTGGTCACAGGCACTCTACTAGTCACAGGCACTCCTCTAGTCACAGACACTCTACTAGTCACAGGCACTCCATTAGTCACAGAGACACTGCTAGTCACAGGCACTCCTCTAGTCACAGGCACTCCACTAGTCACAGGCACTCTACTAGTCACAGGCACTCCTCTAGTCACAGGCACTCTACTAGTCACAGGCACTCCACTAGTCACAGGCACTCTGCTAGTCACAGGCACTCCATTAGTCACAGACACTCTACTAGTCACAGGCACTCCAGTAGTCACAGACACTCTACTAGTCACAGGCACACCACTAGTAACAGACACTCTACTAGTCACAGGCACTCTACTAGTCATAGGCACTCCACCAGTCACAGACACTCTACTACTCACAGGCACTCCTATAGTCACAGGCTCTCTACTAGTCACAGGCACTCCTCTAGTCACAGGCACTGCACTAGTCACAGCCACTCTACTAGTCACAGGCACTACTCTAGTCACAGGCATTCCACTAGTCACAGGCACTCTACTAGTCACAGGCACTCCACTAGTCACAGATATTCTACTAGTCACAGGCACTCCACTAGTCACATACACTCTACTAGTCTCAGGCACTCCACTAGTCACAGACACTCTACTAGTCACAGGCACTCCACTAGTCACAGGCACTCCTCTAGTCACAGGCACTCTACTAGTCACAGGCACTCCACTCGTCACAGACGCTCTACTAGTCACAGGCACTCCTCTCGTCACAGGCACTCTACTAGTCACAGGAACTCTACTAGTCACAGGCACTCCTCTAGTCACAGGCACTCTAGTAGTCAGAGGCACTCCACTAATCACAGGCACTCTACTAGTCACAGGCACTCCTCTAGTCACAGGCACTCTACTTGTCACAGGCAGTCTACTAGTCATAGGCACTCCACAAGTCACAGGCACTCTACTAGTCAAAGGCACACCACTAGTCACAGGCACTCCTCTAGTCACAGGCACACTAATAGTCACAGGCAGTCCTCTAGTCACAGGCAGTCCACTAGTCACAGGCACTGTACTAGTCACAGGCACTCCTCTAGTCACAGGCGCTCCACTAATCACAGGCACTCTACTACTCACAGGCACTCCACTAGTCACAGACACTCTACTAGTCACAGGCACTCCACTAGTCACAGACACTCTACTAGTCACAGGCACGCTAGTAGTCACAGGCACTCCACTAGTCACAGACACTCTACTAGTCGCAGGCACTCTACTAGACACAGGCACTCCATATATTCACAGGCACTCTACTAGTCACAGGCACTCTACTAGTCACAGGTACTCCACTAGTCACAGACACTCTACTAGTCACAGGCACTCTGCTAGTCACAGGAACTCCACTAGTCACAGACACTCTACTACTCACAGGCACTCCTCTAGTCACAGGCACTCTACTAGTCACAGGGACTCCACTAGTCACAGGTACTCTACTAGTCACAGGCACTCCACTAGTCACAGACACTCTACTAGTCACAGGTACTCCACTAGTCACAGGCACTCTACTAGTCACAGGCACTCCTCTAGTCACAAGCAATCGACTAGTCACAGGCACTCCACTAGTCAGAGACACTGTACTAGTCACAGGCACTCTACTAGACACAGGCACACCGCTAGTCACAGGCAATCTACTAGTGACAGGCACTCCTCTAGTAACAGGCACTCTGCTAGCCTCAGGCACTCTGCTAGTCAAAGGCACTCCTCTAGTCACAGGCACTCTACTAGTCACAGGCACTCCACTAGTCACAGGCTCTCTGCTAGTCACAGGCACTCCACTAGTCCGAGACACTTTACTAGTCACAGACACTCTACTAGACACAGGCACTCCTTTAGTCACAGGCACTCTGCTAGTCACAGGCACTCCACTAGTCACAGGCACTCCACTTGTCACAGGCACTCTACTAGTCACAGGCACTCCTCTAGTCACAGGCACTCTACTAGTCACAGGCACGCCACTTGTCACAGACACTCTACTAGTCACAGGCACTCCTCTAGTCACAGGCATTCTACTAGTCACAGGCACGCCTCTAGTCACAGGCACTCCTCTAGTCACAGGCACTCTAATAGTCACAGGCACTCCTCTAGTCACAGGCACTCCACTAGTCACAGGCCCTCTACTAGTCACAAGGACTCCAATAGTCACAGGCACTCTACCAGTCACAGGCACTCCTCTACTCACAGGTACTCCTCTGGTCACAGGCACTCTACTAGTCACAGGCACTCCTCTAGTCACAGACACTCTACTAGTCACAGGCACTCCATTAGTCACAGAGACACTGCTAGTCACAGGCACTCCTCTAGTCACAGGCACTCCACTAGTCACAGGCACTCTACTAGTCACAGGCACTCCTCTAGTCACAGGCACTCTACTAGTCACAGGCACTCCACTAGTCACAGGCACTCTGCTAGTCACAGGCACTCCATTAGTCACAGACACTCTACTAGTCACAGGCACTCCAGTAGTCACAGACACTCTACTAGTCACAGGCACTCCACTAGTAACAGACACTCTACTAGTCACAGGCACTCTACTAGTCATAGGCACTCCACCAGTCACAGACACTCTACTACTCACAGGCACTCCTATAGTCACAGGCTCTCTACTAGTCACAGGCACTCCTCTAGTCACAGGCACTGCACTAGTCACAGCCACTCTACTAGTCACAGGCACTACTCTAGTCACAGGCATTCCACTAGTCACAGGCACTCTACTAGTCACAGGCACTCCACTAGTCACAGATATTCTACTAGTCACAGGCACTCCACTAGTCACATACACTCTACTAGTCTCAGGCACTCCACTAGTCACAGACACTCTACTAGTCACAGGCACTCCACTAGTCACAGGCACTCCTCTAGTCACAGGCACTCTACTAGTCACAGGCACTCCACTCGTCACAGACGCTCTACTAGTCACAGGCACTCCTCTCGTCACAGGCACTCTACTAGTCACAGGAACTCTACTAGTCACAGGCACTCCTCTAGTCACAGGCACTCTAGTAGTCAGAGGCACTCCACTAATCACAGGCACTCTACTAGTCACAGGCACTCCTCTAGTCACAGGCACTCTACTTGTCACAGGCAGTCTACTAGTCATAGGCACTCCACAAGTCACAGGCACTCTACTAGTCAAAGGCACACCACTAGTCACAGGCACTCCTCTAGTCACAGGCACACTAATAGTCACAGGCAGTCCTCTAGTCACAGGCAGTCCACTAGTCACAGGCACTGTACTAGTCACAGGCACTCCTCTAGTCACAGGCGCTCCACTAATCACAGGCACTCTACTACTCACAGGCACTCCACTAGTCACAGACACTCTACTAGTCACAGGCACTCCACTAGTCACAGACACTCTACTAGTCACAGGCACGCTAGTAGTCACAGGCACTCCACTAGTCACAGACACTCTACTAGTCGCAGGCACTCTACTAGACACAGGCACTCCATATATTCACAGGCACTCTACTAGTCACAGGCACTCTACTAGTCACAGGTACTCCACTAGTCACAGACACTCTACTAGTCACAGGCACTCTGCTAGTCACAGGAACTCCACTAGTCACAGACACTCTACTACTCACAGGCACTCCTCTAGTCACAGGCACTCTACTAGTCACAGGGACTCCACTAGTCACAGGTACTCTACTAGTCACAGGCACTCCACTAGTCACAGACACTCTACTAGTCACAGGTACTCCACTAGTCACAGGCACTCTACTAGTCACAGGCACTCCTCTAGTCACAAGCAATCGACTAGTCACAGGCACTCCACTAGTCAGAGACACTGTACTAGTCACAGGCACTCTACTAGACACAGGCACACCGCTAGTCACAGGCAATCTACTAGTGACAGGCACTCCTCTAGTAACAGGCACTCTGCTAGCCTCAGGCACTCTGCTAGTCAAAGGCACTCCTCTAGTCACAGGCACTCTACTAGTCACAGGCACTCCACTAGTCACAGGCTCTCTGCTAGTCACAGGCAGTCCACTAGTCAGATATATTTTACTAGTCACAGACACTCTACTAGACACAGGGACTCTACTAGTCACAGGCACTCCTCTAGTCACAGGCACTCTACTAGTCACAGGCACTCCACTAGTCAGAGACACTTTACTAGTCACAGGCACTCTACTAGACACAGGCACTCCACTAGTCACAGGCACTCTACTAGACACAGGCACTCCACTAGTCAGAGGTACTCCGCTAGTCACAGGCATTCTACTAGTGACAGGCACTCCTTTAGTCACAGGCACTCTGCTAGTCACAGGCAGTCCACTAGTCACAGGCACTCCACTAGACACAGGCACTCTACTAGGCACAGGCACTACTCTAGTCACAGGCACTCTACTAGTCACAGGCACGCCACTAGTCACAGGCACTCCTCTAGTCACAGGCAGTCTAATAGTCACAGGCAATCCTCTAGTCACAGGCACTCCACTACTCACAGGCACTCTACTCGTCACAAGGACTCCAATAGTCACAGGCACTCTACCAGTCACAGGCACTCCTCTAGTCACAGGCACTCCTCTAGTCACAGGCATTCTACTAGTCACAGGCACTCCACTAGTCACAGACACTCTGCTAGTCACAGGCACTCCTCTAGTCACAGGCACTCCACTAGTCACAGACACTCTACTAGTCACAGGCACTCCTATAGTCACAGGCTCTGTACTAGTCACAGGCACTCCTCTAGTCACAGGGACTCCACTAGTCACAGGCTCTCTACTAGTCACAGGCACTCCTCTAGTCACAGGCACTCCACTAGTCACAGGCACTCTACTAGTCACAGGCACTCCACTAGTCACAGGCACTCTACTAGTCACAGGCACTCCTCTAGTCACAGGCACTCTACTAGTCACAGGCACTCCACTAGTCCGAGACACTTTACTAGTCACAGACAATCTACTAGACACAGGCACTCCGCTAGTCACAGGCACTCTACTAGTGACAGGCACTCCTTTAGTCACAGGCACTCTGCTAGTCACAGGCACTCCACTAGTCACAGGCACTCCACTTGTCACAGGCACTCTACTAGTCACAGGCACTCCTCTAGTCACAGGCACTCTACTAGTCACAGGCACGCCACTAGTCACAGACACTCTACTAGTCACAGGCACTCCTCTAGTCACAGGCATTCTACTAGTCACAGGCACGCCTCTAGTCACAGGCACTCCTCCAGTCACAGGCACTCTAATAGTCACAGGCACTCCTCTAGTGACAGGCACTCCACTAGTCACAGGCACTCTACTAGTCACAAGGACTCCAATAGTCACAGGCACTCTACCAGTCACAGGCACTCCTCTACTCACAGGTACTCCTCTGGTCACAGGCACTCTACTAGTCACAGGCACTCCTCTAGTCACAGACACTCTACTAGTCACAGGCACTCCATTAGTCACAGAGACACTGCTAGTCACAGGCACTCCTCTAGTCACAGGCACTCCACTAGTCACAGGCACGCTACTAGTCACAGGCACTCCTCTAGTCACAGGCACTCTACTAGTCACAGGCACTCCACTAGTCACAGGCACTCTGCTAGTCACAGGCACTCCACTAGTCACAGACACTCTACTAGTCACAGGCACTCCAGTAGTCACAGACACTCTACTAGTCACAGGCACTCCACTAGTCACAGGCTCTCTACTAGTCACAGGCACTCCTCTAGTCACAGGCACTGCACTAGTCACAGCCACTCTACTAGTCACAGGCACTACTCTAGTCACAGGCATTCCACTAGTCACAGGCACTCTACTAGTCACAGGCACTCCACTAGTCACAGATACTCTACTAGTCACAGGCACTCCACTAGTCACATACACTCTACTAGTCACAGGCACTCCACTAGTCACAGACACTCTACTAGTCACAGGCACTCCACTCGTCACAGACGCTCTACTAGTCACAGGCACTCCTCTCGTCACAGGCACTCTACTAGTCACAGGCACTCTACTAGTCACAGGCACTCTACTAGTCACAGGCACTCCTCTAGTCACAGGCACTCTACTTGTCACAGGCAGTCTACTAGTCATAGGCACTCCACAAGTCACAGGCACTCTACTAGTCAAAGGCACACCACTAGTCACAGGCACTCCTCTAGTCACAGGCACACTAATAGTCACAGGCAGTCCTCTAGTCACAGGCAGTCCACTAGTCACAGGCACTGTACTAGTCACAGGCACTCCTCTAGTCACAGGCGCTCCACTAATCACAGGCACTCTACTACTCACAGGCACTCCACTAGTCACAGACACTCTACTAGTCACAGACACTCCACTAGTCACAGACACTCTACTAGTCACAGGCACGCTAGTAGTCACAGGCACTCCACTAGTCACAGACACTCTACTAGTCGCAGGCACTCTACTAGACACAGGCACTCCATATATTCACAGGCACTCTACTAGTCACAGGCACTCTACTAGTCACAGGTACTCCACTAGTCACAGACACTCTACTAGTCACAGGCACTCTGCTAGTCACAGGAACTCCACTAGTCACAGACACTCTACTACTCACAGGCACTCCTCTAGTCACAGGCACTCTACTAGTCACAGGCACTCCACTAGTCACAGGTACTCTACTAGTCACAGGCACTCCACTAGTCACAGACACTCTAGTAGTCACAGGTACTCCACTAGTCACAGGCACTCTACTAGTCACAGGCACTCCTCTAGTCACAAGCAATCGACTAGTCACAGGCACTCCACTAGTCAGAGACACTGTACTAGTCACAGGCACTCTACTAGACACAGGCACACCGCTAGTCACAGGCAATCTACTAGTGACAGGCACTCCTCTAGTAACAGGCACTCTGCTAGCCACAGGCACTCTACTAGTCAAAGGCACTCCTCTAGTCACAGGCACTCTACTAGTCACAGGCACTCCACTAGTCACAGGCTCTCTGCTAGTCACAGGCAGTCCACTAGTCGGAGACACTTTACTAGTCACAGGCACTCCACTAGTCACAGGCACTCTACTAGCCACAGGCACTCTACTAGTCACAGGCACTCTACTAGTCACAGGCACTCCACTAGTCACAGGCACTCCGCTAGTCACAGGCAGTCTACTAGTGACAGGCACTCCTCTAGTCACAGGCACTCTGCCAGTCACAGGCACTCCACTCGTCACAGGCACTCCACTAGTCACAGGCACTCTACTAGTCACAGGCACTCCTCTAGTCACAGCCACTCTACTTGTCACAGGCAGTCTACTAGTCAAAGGCACTCCACTAGTCACAGGCACTCTACTATCAAAGGCACGCCACTAGTCACAGGCACTCCTCTAGACACAGGCACACTAATAGTCACAGGCAGTCCTCTAGTCACAGGCAGTCCACTAGTCACACCCACTCTACTAGTCACAGGCACTCCTCTAGTCACAGGCATTCAACTAGTCACAGGCACTCCACTAGTCACAGGCACTCCACTAGTCAATGGCACTCTACTAGTCTCAGGCACTCCACTAGTCACAGGCACTCCACTAGTCACAGGCACTCTACTAGTCACAGGCACTCCTCTAGTCACAGGCACTCTACTTGTCACAGGCACTCTACTAGTCAAAGGCACTCCTCTAGTCACAGGCACTCTACTAGTCACAGGCACTCCACTAGTCACAGGCACTCTACTAGTCACAGGCACTCCACTAGTCAGAGACACTTTACTAGTCACAGGCACTCTACTAGACACAGGCACTCCACTAGTCACAGGCACTCTACTAGTCAAAGGCACGCCACTAGTCACAGGCACTCCTCTAGTCACAGGCACACTAATAGTCACAGGCAGTCCTCTTGTCACAGGCAGTCCACTAGTCACAGGCACTGTACTAGTCACAGGCACTCCTCTAGTCACAGGCGCTCCACTAATCACAGGCACTCTACTACTCACAGGCACTCCACTAGTCACAGGCAGTCCACTAGTCAATGGCACTCTTCTAGTCACAGGCACTCCACTAGTCACAGGCACTCCACTAGTCACAGACACTCTACTAGTCACAGGCACTCCTCTAGTCACAGGCACTCCTCTAGTCACAGGCACTCTACTAGTCACAGGCACTCCACTAGTCACAGATACTCTACTAGTCACAGGCACTCCTCTAGTCACAGGCACTCTACTAGTCACAGGCACTCCACTAGTCACAGGCACTCTACTAGTCACAGGCACTCCACTAGTCCGAGACACTTTACTAGTCACAGACACTCTACTAGACACAGGCACTCCGCTAGTCACAGGCACTCTACTAGTGACAGGCACTCCTTTAGTCACAGGCACTCTGCTAGTCACAGGCACTCCACTAGTCACAGGCACTCCACTTGTCACAGGCACTCTACTAGTCACAGGCACTCCTCTAGTCACAGGGACTCTACTAGTCACAGGCACGCCACTTGTCACAGACACTCTACTAGTCACAGGCACTCCTCTAGTCACAGGCATTCTACTAGTCACAGGCACGCCTCTAGTCACAGGCACTCCTCTAGTCACAGGCACACTAATAGTCACAGGCACTCCTCTAGTCACAGGCACTCCACTAGTCACAGGCACTCTACTAGTCACAAGGACTCCAATAGTCACAGGCACTCTACCAGTCACAGGCACTCCTCTACTCACAGGTACTCCTCTGGTCACAGGCACTCTACTAGTCACAGGCACTCCTCTAGTCACAGACACTCTACTAGTCACAGGCACTCCATTAGTCACAGAGACACTGCTAGTCACAGGCACTCCTCTAGTCACAGGCACTCCACTAGTCACAGGCACTCTACTAGTCACAGGCACTCCTCTAGTCACAGGCACTCTACTAGTCACAGGCACTCCACTAGTCACAGGCACTCTGCTAGTCACAGGCACTCCATTAGTCACAGACACTCTACTAGTCACAGGCACTCCAGTAGTCACAGACACTCTACTAGTCACAGGCACTCCACTAGTAACAGACACTCTACTAGTCACAGGCACTCTACTAGTCATAGGCACTCCACCAGTCACAGACACTCTACTACTCACAGGCACTCCTATAGTCACAGGCTCTCTACTAGTCACAGGCACTCCTCTAGTCACAGGCACTGCACTAGTCACAGCCACTCTACTAGTCACAGGCACTACTCTAGTCACAGGCATTCCACTAGTCACAGGCACTCTACTAGTCACAGGCACTCCACTAGTCACAGATATTCTACTAGTCACAGGCACTCCACTAGTCACATACACTCTACTAGTCACAGGCACTCCACTAGTCACAGACACTCTACTAGTCACAGGCACTCCACTAGTCACAGGCACTCCTCTAGTCACAGGCACTCTACTAGTCACAGGCACTCCACTCGTCACAGACGCTCTACTAGTCACAGGCACTCCTCTCGTCACAGGCACTCTACTAGTCACAGGAACTCTACTAGTCACAGGCACTCCTCTAGTCACAGGCACTCTAGTAGTCAGAGGCACTCCACTAATCACAGGCCCTCTACTAGTCACAGGCACTCCTCTAGTCACAGGCACTCTACTTGTCACAGGCAGTCTACTAGTCATAGGCACTCCACAAGTCACAGGCACTCTACTAGTCAAAGGCACACCACTAGTCACAGGCACTCCTCTATTCACAGGCACACTAATAGTCACAGGCAGTCCTCTAGTCACAGGCAGTCCACTAGTCACAGGCACTGTACTAGTCACAGGCACTCCTCTAGTCACAGGCGCTCCACTAATCACAGGCACTCTACTACTCACAGGCACTCCACTAGTCACAGACACTCTACTAGTCACAGGCACTCCACTAGTCACAGACACTCTACTAGTCACAGGCACGCTAGTAGTCACAGGCACTCCACTAGTCACAGACACTCTACTAGTCGCAGGCACTCTACTAGACACAGGCACTCCATATATTCACAGGCACTCTACTAGTCACAGGCACTCTACTAGTCACAGGTAGTCCACTAGTCACAGACACTCTACTAGTCACAGGCACTCTGCTAGTCACAGGAACTCCACTAGTCACAGACACTCTACTACTCACAGGCACTCCTCTAGTCACAGGCACTCTACTAGTCACAGGCACTCCACTAGTCACAGGTACTCTACTAGTCACAGGCACTCCACTAGTCACAGACACTCTACTAGTCACAGGTACTCCACTAGTCACAGGCACTCTACTAGTCACAGGGCACTCCTCTAGTCACAAGCAATCGACTAGTCACAGGCACTCCACTAGTCAGAGACACTGTACTAGTCACAGGCACTCTACTAGACACAGGCACACCGCTAGTCACAGGCAATCTACTAGTCACAGGCACTCCACTAGTCACAGGCTCTCTGCTAGTCACAGGCAGTCCACTAGTCAGATATATTTTACTAGTCACAGACACTCTACTAGACACAGGGACTCTACTAGTCACAGGCACTCCTCTAGTCACAGGGCACTCTACTAGTCACAGGCACTCCACTAGTCAGAGACACTTTACTAGTCACAGGCACTCTACTAGACACAGGCACTCCACTAGTCACAGGCACTCTACTAGACACAGGCACTCCCACTAGTCAGAGGCACTCCGCTAGTCACAGGCATTCTACTAGTGACAGGCACTCCTTTAGTCACAGGCACTCTGCTAGTCACAGGCAGTCCACTAGTCACAGGCACTCCACTAGACACAGGCACTCTACTAGGCACAGGCACTACTCTAGTCACAGGCACTCTACTAGTCACAGGCACGCCACTAGTCACAGGCACTCCTCTATTCACAGGCACTCTAATAGTCACAGGCAATCCTCTAGTCACAGGCACTCCACTACTCACAGGCACTCTACTCGTCACAAGGACTCCAATAGTCACAGGCACTCTACCAGTCACAGGCACTCCTCTAGTCACAGGCACTCCTCTAGTCACAGGCATTCTACTAGTCACAGGCACTCCACTAGTCACAGACACTCTGCTAGTCACAGGCACTCCTCTAGTCACAGGGCACTCCACTAGTCACAGACACTCTACTAGTCACAGGCACTCCTATAGTCACAGGCTCTGTACTAGTCACAGGCACTCCTCTAGTCACAGGGACTCCACTAGTCACAGCTCTCTACTAGTCACAGGCACTCCTCTAGTCACAGGCACTCCACTAGTCACAGGCACTCTACTAGTCACAGGCACTCCACTAGTCACAGGCACTCTACTAGTCACAGGCACTCCTCTAGTCACAGGCACTCTACTAGTCACAGGCACTCCACTAGTCCGAGACACTTTACTAGTCACAGACACTCTACTAGACACAGGCACTCCGCTAGTCACAGGCACTCTACTAGTGACAGGCACTCCTTTAGTCACAGGCACTCTGCTAGTCACAGGCACTCCACTAGTCACAGGCACTCCACTTGTCACAGGCACTCTACTAGTCACAGGCACTCCTCTAGTCACAGGCACTCTACTAGTCACAGGCACGCCACTAGTCACAGACACTCTACTAGTCACAGGCACTCCTCTAGTCACAGGCATTCTACTAGTCACAGGCCACGCCTCTAGTCACAGGCACTCCTCCAGTCACAGGCACTCTAATAGTCACAGGCACTCCTCTAGTCACAGGCACTCCACTAGTCACAGGCACTCTACTAGTCACAAGGACTCCAATAGTCACAGGCACTCTACCAGTCACAGGCACTCCTCTACTCACAGGTACTCCTCTGGTCACAGGCACTCTACTAGTCACAGGCACTCCTCTAGTCACAGACACTCTACTAGTCACAGGCACTCCATTAGTCACAGAGACACTGCTAGTCACAGGCACTCCTCTAGTCACAGGCACTCCACTAGTCACAGGCACTCTACTAGTCACAGGCACTCCTCTAGTCACAGGCACTCTACTAGTCACAGGCACTCCACTAGTCACAGGCACTCTGCTAGTCACAGGCACTCCACTAGTCACAGACACTCTACTAGTCACAGGCACTCCAGTAGTCACAGGACACTCTAGTAGTCACAGGTACTCCACTAGTCACAGGCACTCTACTAGTCACAGGCACTCCTCTAGTCACAAGCAATCGACTAGTCACAGGCACTCCACTAGTCAGAGACACTGTACTAGTCACAGGCACTCTACTAGACACAGGCACACCGCTAGTCACAGGCAATCTACTAGTGACAGGCACTCCTCTAGTAACAGGCACTCTGCTAGCCACAGGCACTCTACTAGTCAAAGGCACTCCTCTAGTCACAGGCACTCTACTAGTCACAGGCACTCCACTAGTCACAGGCTCTCTGCTAGTCACAGGCAGTCCACTAGTCGGAGACACTTTACTAGTCACAGGCACTCCACTAGTCACAGGCACTCTACTAGCCACAGGCACTCTACTAGTCACAGGCACTCTACTAGTCACAGGCACTCCACTAGTCACAGGCACTCCGCTAGTCACAGGCAGTCTACTAGTGACAGGGCACTCCTCTAGTCACAGGCACTCTGCCAGTCACAGGCACTCCACTCGTCACAGGCACTCCACTAGTCACAGGCACTCTACTAGTCACAGGGCACTCCTCTAGTCACAGCCACTCTACTTGTCACAGGCAGTCTACTAGTCAAAGGCACTCCACTAGTCACAGCACTCTACTATCAAAGGGCACGCCACTAGTCACAGGCACTCCTCTAGACACAGGCACACTAATAGTCACAGGCAGTCCTCTAGTCACAGGCAGTCCACTAGTCACACCCACTCTACTAGTCACAGGCACTCCTCTAAGTCACAAGGCATTCAACTAGTCACAGGCACTCCACTAGTCACAGGCACTCCACTAGTCAATGGCACTCTACTAGTCTCAGGCACTCCACTAGTCACAGGCACCTCCACTAGTCACAGGCACTCTACTAGTCACAGGCACTCCTCTAGTCACAGGCACTCTACTTGTCACAGGCACTCTACTAGTCAAAGGCACTCCTCTAGTCACGGGCACTCTACTAGTCACAGGCACTCCACTAGTCACAGGCACTCTACTAGTCACAGGCACTCCACTAGTCAGAGACACTTTACTAGTCACAGGGCACTCTACTAGACACAGGCACTCCACTAGTCACAGGCACTCTACTAGTCAAAGGCACGCCACTAGTCACAGGCACTCCTCTAGTCACAGGCACACTAATAGTCACAGGCCGTCCTCTAGTCACAGGCAGTCCACTAGTCACAGGCACTGTACTAGTCACAGGCACTCCTCTAGTCACAGGCGCTCCACTAATCACAGGCACTCTACTACTCACAGGCACTCCACTAGTCACAGGCAGTCACTAGTCAATGGCACTCTTCTAGTCACAGGCACTCCACTAGTCACAGGCACTCCACTAGTCACAGACACTCTACTAGTCACAGGCACTCCTCTAGTCACAGGCACTCTACTAGTCACAGGCACTCCACTAGTCACAGATACTCTACTAGTCACAGGCACTCCTCTAGTCACAGGCACTCTACTAGTCACAGGCACTCCACTAGTCACAGGCACTCTACTAGTCACAGGCACTCCACTAGTCCGAGACACTTTACTAGTCACAGACACTCTACTAGACACAGGCACTCCGCTAGTCACAGGCACTCTACTAGTGACAGGCACTCCTTTAGTCACAGGCACTCTGCTAGTCACAGGCACTCCACTAGTCACAGGCACTCCACTTGTCACAGGCACTCTACTAGTCACAGCACTCCTCTAGTCACAGGGACTCTACTAGTCACAGGCACGCCACTTGTCACAGACACTCTACTAGTCACAGGCACTCCTCTAGTCACAGGCATTCTACTAGTCACAGGCACGCCTCTAGTCACAGGCACTCCTCTAGTCACAGGCACTCTAATAGTCACAGGCACTCCTCTAGTCACAGGCACTCCACTAGTCACAGGCACTCTACTAGTCACAAGGACTCCAATAGTCACAGGCACTCTACCAGTCACAGGCACTCCTCTACTCACAGGTACTCCTCTGGTCACAGGCACTCTACTAGTCACAGGCACTCCTCTAGTCACAGACACTCTACTAGTCACAGGCACTCCATTAGTCACAGAGACACTGCTAGTCACAGGCACTCCTCTAGTCACAGGCACTCCACTAGTCACAGGCACTCTACTAGTCACAGGCACTCCTCTAGTCACAGGCACTCTACTAGTCACAGGCACTCCACTAGTCACAGGCACTCTGCTAGTCACAGGCACTCCATTAGTCACAGACGCTCTACTAGTCACAGGCACTCCAGTAGTCACAGACACTCTACTAGTCACAGGCACTCCACTAGTAACAGACACTCTACTAGTCACAGGCACTCTACTAGTCATAGGCACTCCACCAGTCACAGACACTCTACTACTCACAGGCACTCCTATAGTCACAGGCTCTCTACTAGTCACAGGCACTCCTCTAGTCACAGGCACTGCACTAGTCACAGCCACTCTACTAGTCACAGGCACTACTCTAGTCACAGGCATTCCACTAGTCACAGGCACTCTACTAGTCACAGGCACTCCACTAGTCACAGATATTCTACTAGTCACAGGCACTCCACTAGTCACATACACTCTACTAGTCACAGGCACTCCACTAGTCACAGACACTCTACTAGTCACAGGCACTCCACTAGTCACAGGCACTCCTCTAGTCACAGGCACTCTACTAGTCACAGGCACTCCACTCGTCACAGACGCTCTACTAGTCACAGGCACTCCTCTCGTCACAGGCACTCTACTAGTCACAGGAACTCTACTAGTCACAGGCACTCCTCTAGTCACAGGCACTCTAGTAGTCAGAGGCACTCCACTAATCACAGGCACTCTACTAGTCACAGGCACTCCTCTAGTCACAGGCACTCTACTTGTCACAGGCAGTCTACTAGTCATAGGCACTCCACAAGTCACAGGCACTCTACTAGTCAAAGGCACACCACTAGTCACAGGCACTCCTCTAGTCACAGGCACACTAATAGTCACAGGCAGTCCTCTAGTCACAGGCAGTCCACTAGTCACAGGCACTGTACTAGTCACAGGCACTCCTCTAGTCACAGGCGCTCCACTAATCACAGGCACTCTACTACTCACAGGCACTCCACTAGTCACAGACACTCTACTAGTCACAGGCACTCCACTAGTCACAGACACTCTACTAGTCACAGGCACGCTAGTAGTCACAGGCACTCCACTAGTCACAGACACTCTACTAGTCGCAGGCACTCTACTAGACACAGGCACTCCATATATTCACAGGCACTCTACTAGTCACAGGCACTCTACTAGTCACAGGTACTCCACTAGTCACAGACACTCTACTAGTCACAGGCACTCTGCTAGTCACAGGAACTCCACTAGTCACAGACACTCTACTACTCACAGGCACTCCTCTAGTCACAGGCACTCTACTAGTCACAGGGACTCCACTAGTCACAGGTACTCTACTAGTCACAGGCACTCCACTAGTCACAGACACTCTACTAGTCACAGGTACTCCACTAGTCACAGGCACTCTACTAGTCACAGGCACTCCTCTAGTCACAAGCAATCGACTAGTCACAGGCACTCCACTAGTCAGAGACACTGTACTAGTCACAGGCACTCTACTAGACACAGGCACACCGCTAGTCACAGGCAATCTACTAGTCACAGGCACTCCACTAGTCACAGGCTCTCTGCTAGTCACAGGCAGTCCACTAGTCAGATATATTTTACTAGTCACAGACACTCTACTAGACACAGGGACTCTACTAGTCACAGGCACTCCTCTAGTCACAGGCACTCTACTAGTCACAGGCACTCCACTAGTCAGAGACACTTTACTAGTCACAGGCACTCTACTAGACACAGGCACTCCACTAGTCAGAGGCACTCTACTAGACACAGGCACTCCACTAGTCAGAGGCACTCCGCTAGTCACAGGCATTCTACTAGTGACAGGCACTCCTTTAGTCACAGGCACTCTGCTAGTCACAGGCAGTCCACTAGTCACAGGCACTCCACTAGACACAGGCACTCTACTAGGCACAGGCACTACTCTAGTCACAGGCACTCTACTAGTCACAGGCACGCCACTAGTCACAGGCACTCCTCTAGTCACAGGCACTCTAATAGTCACAGGCAATCCTCTAGTCACAGGCACTCCACTACTCACAGGCACTCTACTCGTCACAAGGACTCCAATAGTCACAGGCACTCTACCAGTCACAGGCACTCCTCTAGTCACAGGCACTCCTCTAGTCACAGGCATTCTACTAGTCACAGGCACTCCACTAGTCACAGACACTCTGCTAGTCACAGGCACTCCTCTAGTCACAGGCACTCCACTAGTCACAGACACTCTACTAGTCACAGGCACTCCTATAGTCACAGGCTCTGTACTAGTCACAGGCACTCCTCTAGTCACAGGGACTCCACTAGTCACAGGCTCTCTACTAGTCACAGGCACTCCTCTAGTCACAGGCACTCCACTAGTCACAGGCACTCTACTAGTCACAGGCACTCCACTAGTCACAGGCACTCTACTAGTCACAGGCACTCCTCTAGTCACAGGCACTCTACTAGTCACAGGCACTCCACTAGTCCGAGACACTTTACTAGTCACAGACACTCTACTAGACACAGGCACTCCGCTAGTCACAGGCACTCTACTAGTGACAGGCACTCCTTTAGTCACAGGCACTCTGCTAGTCACAGGCACTCCACTAGTCACAGGCACTCCACTTGTCACAGGCACTCTACTAGTCACAGGCACTCCTCTAGTCACAGGCACTCTACTAGTCACAGGCACGCCACTAGTCACAGACACTCTACTAGTCACAGGCACTCCTCTAGTCACAGGCATTCTACTAGTCACAGGCACGCCTCTAGTCACAGGCACTCCTCCAGTCACAGGCACTCTAATAGTCACAGGCACTCCTCTAGTCACAGGCACTCCACTAGTCACAGGCACTCTACTAGTCAGAAGGACTCCAATAGTCACAGGCACTCTACCAGTCACAGGCACTCCTCTACTCACAGGTACTCCTCTGGTCACAGGCACTCTACTAGTCACAGGCACTCCTCTAGTCACAGACACTCTACTAGTCACAGGCACTCCATTAGTCACAGAGACACTGCTAGTCACAGGCACTCCTCTAGTCACAGGCACTCCACTAGTCACAGGCACTCTACTAGTCACAGGCACTCCTCTAGTCACAGGCACTCTACTAGTCACAGGCACTCCACTAGTCACAGGCACTCTGCTAGTCACAGGCACTCCACTAGTCACAGACACTCTACTAGTCACAGGCACTCCAGTAGTCACAGACACTCTACTAGTCACAGGCACTCCACTAGTAACAGACACTCTACTAGTCACAGGCACTCTACTAGTCATAGGCACTCCACCAGTCACAGACACTCTACTACTCACAGGCACTCCTATAGTCACAGGCTCTCTACTAGTCACAGGCACTCCTCTAGTCACAGGCACTGCACTAGTCACAGCCACTCTACTAGTCACAGGCACTACTCTAGTCACAGGCATTCCACTAGTCACAGGCACTCTACTAGTCACAGGCACTCCTCTAGTCACAGGCACTCTACTAGTCACAGGCACTCCTCTAGTCACAGGCACTCTAGTAGTCACAGGCACTCCACTAATCACAGGCACTCTACTAGTCACAGGCACTCCTCTAGTCACAGGCACTCTACTAGTCACAGGCACTCCTCTCGTCACAGGCACTCTACTATTGACAGGCACTCCTCTAGTCACAGGCACTCAGCTAGTCACAGGCACTCCACTTGTCACAGACACTCTACTAGTCACAGGCACTCCTCTAGTCACAGGCACTCCACTAGTCACCGGCAGTCTACTAGTCACAGGCACTCTACTAGTCAAAGGCACTCCACTAGTCACAGGCACTCCTCTAGTCACAGGCACTCCACTAGTCACAGGCACTCCACTAGTCACAAGGACTCCAATAGTCACAGGCACTGTATTATTCACAGGAACTCCACTAGTCACAGACAATCCTCTAGTCACAGACACTGTACTAGTCACAGGCACTCATCTCGTCACAGGCCGTCTACTAGTCACAGGCACTCCTCTAGTCACAGGCACTCTACTAGTCACAGGCACTCTACTAGTCACAGGCACTCCACTAGTCACAGGCACTCCACTAGTCAATGGCACTCTACTAGTCACAGGCACTGCACTAGTCACAGACACTCTACTAGTCACAGGCACTCCACTAGTCACAGGCACTCCACTAGTCAATGGCACTCTACTAGTCACAGGCACTCCACTAGTCACAGGCACTCCACTTGTCACAGGCACTCTACTAGTCACAGGCACTCCTCTAGTCACAGGCACTCTACTTGTCACAGGCACTCTACTAGTCAAAGGCACTCCTCTAGTCACAGGCACTCCACTAGTCACTGGCACTCCACTAGTCAGAGACACTTTACTAGTCACAGGCACTCTACTAGACACAGGCACTCCACTAGTCACAGGCACTCTACTAGTCACAGGCACTCCACTAGACAGAGACACTTTACTAGTCACAGGGACTCTACTAGACACAGGCCCTCCACTAGTCACAGGCACTCTACTAGTCACAGGCACTCCACTAGTCAGAGACACTTTACTAGTCACAGGCACTGATTTAGACACAGGCACTCCACTAGTCACAGGCACTCTACTAGTCACAGGCACTCCACTAGTCACAGGCACTCCGCTAGTTACAGGCACTCTAAAAGTGACAGGCACTCCTCTAGTCACAGGCACTCTGCTAGTCACAGGCACTCCACTCGTCACAGGCACTCTACTTGTCACAGGCAGTCTACTAGTCATAGGCACTCCACAAGTCACAGGCACTCTACTAGTCAAAGGCACGCCACTAGTCACAGGCACTCCTCTAGTCACAGGCACACTAATAGTCACAGGCAGTCCTCTAGTCACAGGCAGTCCACTAGTCACAGGCACTGTACTAGTCACAGGCACTCCTCTAGTCACAGGCGCTCCACTAATCACAGGCACTCTACTACTCACAGGCACTCCACTAGTCACAGACACTCTACTAGTCACAGGCACTCCACTAGTCACAGACACTCTACTAGTCACAGGCACGCTAGTAGTCACAGGCACTATACTAGTCACAGACACTCTACTAGTCACAGGCACTCCTCTAGTCACAGGCACTCCTCTAGTCACAGGCACTCTACTAGTCACAGGCACTCCTCTAGTCACAGGCACTCTACTAGTCACAGGCACTCCACTAGTCACAGATACTCTACTAGTCACAGGCACTCCTCTAGTCACAGGCTCTCTACTAGTCACAGGCACTCCACTAGTCACAGGCACTCTACTAGTCACAGGCACTCCACTAGTCACAGATACTCTACTAGTCACAGGTACTCCACTAGTCACAGACACTCTACTAGTCACAGGCACTCCACTAGTCACAGACACTCTACTAGTCACAGGCACTCCACTAGTCACAGGCACTCCACTAGTCACAGGCACTCTACTAGTCACAGGCACTCCTCTAGTCACAGGCACTCTACTAGTCACTGGCACTCCACTCGTCACAGACGCTCTACTAGTCACAGGCACTCCTCTCGTCACAGGCACTCTACTAGTCACAGGCACTCCTCTAGTCACAGGCACTCTACTAGTCACAGGCACTCCTCTAGTCACAGGCACTCTAGTAGTCACAGGCACCTCACTAATCACAGGCACTATACTAGTCACAGGCACTCCTCTAGTCACATGCACTCTACTAGTCACAGGCACTCCTCTAGTCACAGGCACTCTACTAGTGACAGGCACTCCTCTAGTCACAGGCACTGAGCTAGTCACAGGCACTCCACTTGTCACAGACACTCTAATAGTCACAGGCACTCCTCTAGTCACAGGCACTCCACTAGTCACCGGCAGTCTACTAGTCACAGGCACTCTACTAGTCAATAGCACTCCGCTAGTCACAGGCACTCCTCTAGTCACAGGCACTCCACTAGTCACAGGCACTCTACTAGTCACAAGCACTCCAATAGTCACAGGCACTCTACTATTGACAGGAACTCCACTAGTCACAGGCACTCCTCTAGTCACAGACACTGTACTAGTCACAGGCACTCATCTCGTCACAGGCCGTCCACTAGTCACAGGCACTCCTCTAGTCACAGGCAGTCTACTAGTCACAGGCACTCTACTAGTCACAGGCACTCCACTAGTCACAGACACTGTACTAGTCACAGGCACTCCACTAGTCACAGACACTGTACTAGTCACAGGCACTCCACTAGTCACAGGCACTCCTCTAGTCACAGGCCCTCTGCTAGTCACAGGCACTCCACTAGTCACAAGCACTCCTCTAGTCACAGACACTCCTCTAGTCACAGGCACTCTACTAGTCACAGACACTCCACTAGTCACAGGCACTGTACTAGTCACAGGCACTCCTCTAGTCACAGGCACTCTACTAGTCACAGGGACGCTACTAGTCACAGGCACTCCTCTAGTCACAGGCACTCTAATAGTCACAGGCACTCCACTAGTCACAGGCACTCTACTAGTCACAAGGACTCCAAAAGTCACAGGCACACTACCAGTCACAGGCACTCCTCTAGTCACAGGCACTCCTCTAGTCACAGGCACTCTACTAGTCACAGGCACTCCACTAGTCACAGACACTCTACTAGTCACAGGCACTCCACTAGTCACAGACACTCTGCTAGTCACAGACACTCCTCTAGTCACAGGCACTTCACTAGTCACAGGCACTCTGCTAGTCACAGGCACTCCTCTAGTCACAGGCACTCTACTAGTCACAGGCTCTCTACTAGTCACAGGCAGTCTGCTAGTCACAGGCACTCCACTATTCACAGACACTCTACTAGTCACAGGCACTCCAGTAGTCACAGACACTCTACTAGTCACAGGCACTCCACTAGTCACAGGCACTCTAGTAGTCACAGGCACTCTACTAGTTACAGGCACTCCACTAGTCACAGACACTCTGCTAGTCACAGGGACTCCTCTAGTCACAGGCACTACTCTAGTCACAGGCACTCTACTAGTCACAGGCACTCCTCTAGTCACAGGCACTCTACTAGTCACAGGCTCTCCACTTGTCACAGGCGCTCTGCTAGTCACAGGCACTCCACTAGTCACAGGCACTTCACTAGTCACAGGCACTCTGCTAGTCACAGGCACTCCTCTAGTCACAGGCACTCTACTAGTCACAGGCTCTCTACTAGTCACAGGCACTCTGCTAGTCACAGGCACTCCACTATTCACAGACACTCTACTAGTCACAGGCACTCCAGTAGTCACAGACACTCTACTAGTCACAGGCACTCCACTAGTCACAGGCACTCTAGTAGTCACAGGCACTCTACTAGTCACAGGCACTCCAGTAGTCACAGACACTCTACTAGTCACAGGCACTCCACTAGTCACAGATACTCTACTAGTCACAGGCACTCTACTAGTCACAGGCACTCCACTAGTCACAGACACTCTGCTAGTCACAGGCACTCTACTAATCACAGGCACTCCACTAGTCACAGGCACTCCACTAGTCACAGACACTCTACTAGTCACAGGCACTCTACTAGTCACAGGCACTCCACTAGTCACAGGCACTCCACTAGTCACAGGCACTCTACTAGTCACAGACTCTCTGCTAGTCACAGGCACTTCTCTAGTCACAGGCACTTCACTAGTCACAGGCACTCTGCTAGTCACAGGCACTCCTCTAGTCACAGGCAATCTACTAGTCACAGGCTCTCCACTAGTCACAGGCACTCTGCTAGTCACATGCACTCCAGTAGTCACAGACACTCTACTAGTCACAGGTACTCCAGTAGTCACAGACACTCTACTAGTCACAGGCACTCTACTTGTCACAGGCACTCCACTAGTCACAGACACTCTGCTAGTCAAAGGCACTCCTCTAGTCACAGGCACTCCTCTACTCACTGGTACTCTACTAGTCACAGGCACTCCTCTAGTCACAGGCACTCTACTAGTCACAGGCACTCCACTAGTCACAGGCACTCTACTAGTCACAGGCACTCCACTAGTCACAGACACTCTACTCGTCACAGGCACTCCACTATTCACAGGTGCTCTACTAGTCACAGGCACTCCTCTAGTCACAGGGACTCTACTAGTCACAGGCACTCCACTAGTCAGAGACACTTTACTAGTCACAGGCACTCTACTAGACACAGGCACTCCTTTAGTCACAGGCACTCTGCTAGTCACAGGCACTCCACTAGTCACAGGCACGCCACTAGTCACAGGCACTCTTCTAGTAACAGGGACTCTAATAGTCACAGGCACTCCTCTAGTCACAGGGACTCCAGTAGTCACAGGCACTCTACTCGTCACAAGGACTCCAATAGTCACAGGCACTCTACCAGTCACAGGCACACCTCTAGTCACAGGCACTCCTCTAGTCACAGGCATTCTACTAGTCACAGGCACTCCACTAGTCACAGACACTCTGCTAGTCACAGGCACTCCTCTAGTCACAGGCACTCCACTAGTCACAGGCACTCTACTAGTCACAGGCACTCCTCTAGTCACAGGCACTCTACTAGTCACAAGCACTCCACTAGTCACAGACACTCTACTAGTCACAGGCACTCCAGTAGTCACAGACACTCTATTAGTCACAGGCACTCTACTAGTCACAGGCACTCCACTAGTCACAGACACTCTACTAGTCAAAGGCACTCCTATAGTCACAGGCTCTCTACTAGTCACAGGCACTCCTCTAGTCACAGGCACTCCACTAGTCACAGGCACTCTACTAGTCACAGGCACTCCTCTAGTCACAGGCACTCCACTAGTCACAGGCACTCTACTAGTCACAGGCACTCCACTAGTCACAGGCACTCTACTAGTCACAGGCACTCCTCTAGTCACAGGCACTCTACTAGTCACAGGCTCTCCACTAGTCCGAGACACTTTACTAGTCACAGACACTCTACTAGACACAGGCACTCCACTAGTCACAGGCACTCCGCTAGTCACAGGCACTCTACTAGTGACAGGCACTCCTTTAGTCACAGGCACTCTGCTAGTCACAGGCACTCCACTAGTCACAGGCACTCCACTAGTCACAGGCACTCTACTAGTCACAGGCACTCCTCTAGTCACAGGCACTCTACTAGTCACAGCACGCCACTAGTCACAGGCACTCTACTAGTCACAGGCACTTCTCTAGTGACAGGCTTTCTACTAGTCACAGGCACTCCACTAGTCACAGGCACTCTACTAGTCACAAGGACTCCAATAGTCACAGACACTCTACCAGTCACAGGCACTCCTCTAGACACAGGCACTCTACTAGTCACAGGCACTCCTCTAGTCACAGACACTCTACTAGTCACAGGCACTGCATTAGTCACAGAGACTCTGCTAGTCACAGGCACTCCTCTAGTCACAGGCACTCCACTAGTCACAGGCACTCTACTAGTCACAGGCACTCCTGTAGTCACAGGCACTCTACTAGTCACAGGCACTCCACTAGTCACAGGCACTCTGCTATTAACAGGCACTCCACTAGTCACAGACACTCTACTAGTCACAGGCACTCCAGTAGTCACAGACACTCTACTAGTCACAGGCACTCCACTAGTCACAGACACTCTACTAGTCACAGGCACTCTACTAGTCTTAGGCACTCCACTAGTCACAGACACTCTACTAGACACAGGCACTCCACTAGTCACAGGCACTCCGCTAGTCACAGGCATTCTACTAGTGACAGGCACTCCTTTAGTCACAGGCACTCTGCTAGTCACAGGCACTCCACTTGTCACAGGCACTCCACTAGACACAGGCACTCTACTAGGCACAGGCACTCCTCTAGTCACAAGCACTCTACTAGTCACAGGCACGCCACTAGTCACAGGCACTCCTCTAGTCACAGGCACTCTAATAGTCACAGGCACTCCTCTAGTCACAGGCACTCCACTAGTCACAGGCACTCTACTCGTCACAAGGACTCCAATAATCACAGGCACTCTACCAGTCACAGGCTCTCCTCTAGTCACAGGCACTCCTCTAGTCACAGGCATTCTACTAGTCACAGGCACTCCACTAGTCACAGACACTCTGCTAGTCACAGGCACTCCTCTAGTCACAGGCACTCCACTAGTCACAGGCACTCTACTATTCACAGGCACTCCTCTAGTCACAGGGAGTCTACTAGTCACAGGTACTCCACTAGTCACAGGCACTCTGCTAGTCACAGGCACTCCACTAGTCACAGACACTCTACTAGTCACAGGCACTCCAGTAGTCACAGACACTCTATTAGTCACAGGCACTCTACTAGTCACAGGCACTCCACTAGTCACAGACACTCTACTAGTCACAGGCACTCCTATTGTCACAGGCTCTCTACTAGTCACAGGCACTCCTCTAGTCACAGGCACTCCACTAGTCACAGGCACTCTACTAGTCACAGGCACTCCTCTAGTCACAGGCACTCCACTAGTCACAGGCACTCTACTAGTCACAGACACTCCACTAGTCACAGGCACTCTACTAGTCACAGGCACTCCTCTAGTCACAGGCACTCTACTAGTCACAGGCACTCCTCTAGTCACAGGCACTCTACTAGTCACAGGGACGCCACTAGTCACAGGCACTCTGCTAGTCACAGGCACTCCATTAGTCACAGACACTCTACTAGTCACAGGCACTCCAGTAGTCACAGACACTCTACTAGTCACAGGCACTCCACTAGTAACAGACACTCTACTAGTCACAGGCACTCTACTAGTCACAGGCACTCCACTAGTCACAGATATTCTACTAGTCACAGGCACTCCACTAGTCACATACACTCTACTAGTCACAGGCACTCCACTAGTCACAGACACTCTACTAGTCACAGGCACTCCACTAGTCACAGGCACTCCTCTAGTCACAGGCACTCTACTAGTCACAGGCACTCCACTCGTCACAGACGCTCTACTAGTCACAGGCACTCCTCTCGTCACAGGCACTCTACTAGTCACAGGAACTCTACTAGTCACAGGCACTCCTCTAGTCACAGGCACTCTAGTAGTCAGAGGCACTCCACTAATCACAGGCACTCTACTAGTCACAGGCACTCCTCTAGTCACAGGCACTCTACTTGTCACAGGCAGTCTACTAGTCATAGGCACTCCACAAGTCACAGGCACTCTACTAGTCAAAGGCACACCACTAGTCACAGGCACTCCTCTAGTCACAGGCACACTAATAGTCACAGGCAGTCCTCTAGTCACAGGCAGTCCACTAGTCACAGGCACTGTACTAGTCACAGGCACTCCTCTAGTCACAGGCGCTCCACTAATCACAGGCACTCTACTACTCACAGGCACTCCACTAGTCACAGACACTCTACTAGTCACAGGCACTCCACTAGTCACAGACACTCTACTAGTCACAGGCACGCTAGTAGTCACAGGCACTCCACTAGTCACAGACACTCTACTAGTCGCAGGCACTCTACTAGACACAGGCACTCCATATATTCACAGGCACTCTACTAGTCACAGGCACTCTACTAGTCACAGGTACTCCACTAGTCACAGACACTCTACTAGTCACAGGCACTCTGCTAGTCACAGGAACTCCACTAGTCACAGACACTCTACTACTCACAGGCACTCCTCTAGTCACAGGCACTCTACTAGTCACAGGCACTCCACTAGTCACAGGTACTCTACTAGTCACAGGCACTCCACTAGTCACAGACACTCTACTAGTCACAGGTACTCCACTAGTCACAGGCACTCTACTAGTCACAGGCACTCCTCTAGTCACAAGCAATCGACTAGTCACAGGCACTCCACTAGTCAGAGACACTGTACTAGTCACAGGCACTCTACTAGACACAGGCACACCGCTAGTCACAGGCAATCTACTAGTGACAGGCACTCCTCTAGTAACAGGCACTCTGCTAGCCTCAGGCACTCTGCTAGTCAAAGGCACTCCTCTAGTCACAGGCACTCTACTAGTCACAGGCACTCCACTAGTCACAGGCTCTCTGCTAGTCACAGGCAGTCCACTAGTCAGATATATTTTACTAGTCACAGACACTCTACTAGACACAGGGACTCTATTAGTCACAGGCACTCCTCTAGTCACAGGCACTCTACTAGTCACAGGCACTCCACTAGTCAGAGACACTTTACTAGTCACAGGCACTCTACTAGACACAGGCACTCCACTAGTCACAGGCACTCTACTAGACACAGGCACTCCACTAGTCAGAGGCACTCCGCTAGTCACAGGCATTCTACTAGTGACAGGCACTCCTTTAGTCACAGGCACTCTGCTAGTCACAGGCAGTCCACTAGTCACAGGCACTCCACTAGACACAGGCACTCTACTAGGCACAGGCACTACTCTAGTCACAGGCACTCTACTAGTCACAGGCACACCACTAGTCACAGGCACTCCTCTAGTCACAGGCACTCTAATAGTCACAGGCAATCCTCTAGTCACAGGCACTCCACTACTCACAGGCACTCTACTCGTCACAAGGACTCCAATAGTCACAGGCACTCTACCAGTCACAGGCACTCCTCTAGTCACAGGCACTCCTCTAGTCACAGGCATTCTACTAGTCACAGGCACTCCACTAGTCACAGACACTCTGCTAGTCACAGGCACTCCTCTAGTCACAGGCACTCCACTAGTCACAGACACTCTACTAGTCACAGGCACTCCTATAGTCACAGGCTCTGTACTAGTCACAGGCACTCCTCTAGTCACAGGGACTCCACTAGTCACAGGCTCTCTACTAGTCACAGGCACTCCTCTAGTCACAGGCACTCCACTAGTCACAGGCACTCTACTAGTCACAGGCACTCCACTAGTCACAGGCACTCTACTAGTCACAGGCACTCCTCTAGTCACAGGCACTCTACTAGTCACAGGCACTCCACTAGTCCGAGACACTTTACTAGTCACAGACACTCTACTAGACACAGGCACTCCGCTAGTCACAGGCACTCTACTAGTGACAGGCACTCCTTTAGTCACAGGCACTCTGCTAGTCACAGGCACTCCACTAGTCACAGGCACTCCACTTGTCACAGGCACTCTACTAGTCACAGGCACTCCTCTAGTCACAGGCACTCTACTAGTCACAGGCACGCCACTAGTCACAGACACTCTACTAGTCACAGGCACTCCTCTAGTCACAGGCATTCTACTAGTCACAGGCACGCCTCTAGTCACAGGCACTCCTCCAGTCACAGGCACTCTAATAGTCACAGGCACTCCTCTAGTCACAGGCACTCCACTAGTCACAGGCACTCTACTAGTCACAAGGACTCCAATAGTCACAGGCACTCTACCAGTCACAGGCACTCCTCTACTCACAGGTACTCCTCTGGTCACAGGCACTCTACTAGTCACAGGCACTCCTCTAGTCACAGACACTCTACTAGTCACAGGCACTCCATTAGTCACAGAGACACTGCTAGTCACAGGCACTCCTCTAGTCACAGGCACTCCACTAGTCACAGGCACTCTACTAGTCACAGGCACTCCTCTAGTCACAGGCACTCTACTAGTCACAGGCACTCCACTAGTCACAGGCACTCTGCTAGTCACAGGCACTCCACTAGTCACAGACACTCTACTAGTCACAGGCACTCCAGTAGTCACAGACACTCTACTAGTCACAGGCACTCCACTAGTAACAGACACTCTACTAGTCACAGGCACTCTACTAGTCATAGGCACTCCACCAGTCACAGACACTCTACTACTCACAGGCACTCCTATAGTCACAGGCTCTCTACTAGTCACAGGCATTCCTCTAGTCACAGGCACTGCACTAGTCACAGCCACTCTACTAGTCACAGGCACTACTCTAGTCACAGGCATTCCACTAGTCACAGGCACTCTACTAGTCACAGGCACTCCACTAGTCACAGATACTCTACTAGTCACAGGCACTCCACTAGTCACATACACTCTACTAGTCACAGGCACTCCACTAGTCACAGACACTCTACTAGTCACAGGCACTCCACTAGTCACAGGCACTCCTCTAGTCACAGGCACTCTACTAGTCACAGGCACTCCACTCGTCACAGACGCTCTACTAGTCACAGGCACTCCTCTCGTCACAGGCACTCTACTAGTCACAGGCACTCTACTAGTCACAGGCACTCTACTAGTCACAGGCACTCCTCTAGTCACAGGCACTCTAGTAGTCAGAGGCACTCCACTAATCACAGGCACTCTACTAGTCACAGGCACTCCTCTAGTCACAGGCACTCTACTTGTCACAGGCAGTCTACTAGTCATAGGCACTCCACAAGTCACAGGCACTCTACTAGTCAAAGGCACACCACTAGTCACAGGCACTCCTCTAGTCACAGGCACACTAATAGTCACAGGCAGTCCTCTAGTCACAGGCAGTCCACTAGTCACAGGCACTGTACTAGTCACAGGCACTCCTCTAGTCACAGGCGCTCCACTAATCACAGGCACTCTACTACTCACAGGCACTCCACTAGTCACAGACACTCTACTAGTCACAGGCACTCCACTAGTCACAGACACTCTACTAGTCACAGGCACGCTAGTAGTCACAGGCACTCCATTAGTCACAGACACTCTACTAGTCGCAGGCACTCTACTAGACACAGGCACTCCATATATTCACAGGCACTCTACTAGTCACAGGCACTCTACTAGTCACAGGTACTCCACTAGTCACAGACACTCTACTAGTCACAGGCACTCTGCTAGTCACAGGAACTCCACTAGTCACAGACACTCTACTACTCACAGGCACTCCTCTAGTCACAGGCACTCTACTAGTCACAGGCACTCCACTAGTCACAGGTACTCTACTAGTCACAGGCACTCCACTAGTCACAGACACTCTAGTAGTCACAGGTACTCCACTAGTCACAGGCACTCTACTAGTCACAGGCACTCCTCTAGTCACAAGCAATCGACTAGTCACAGGCACTCCACTAGACAGAGACACTGTACTAGTCACAGGCACTCTACTAGACACAGGCACACCGCTAGTCACAGGCAATCTACTAGTGACAGGCACTCCTCTAGTAACAGGCACTCTGCTAGCCACAGGCACTCTACTAGTCAAAGGCACTCCTCTAGTCACAGGCACTCTACTAGTCACAGGCACCCCACTAGTCACAGGCACTCTACTAGCCACAGGCACTCTACTAGTCACAGGCACTCTACTAGTCACAGGCACTCCACTAGTCACAGGCACTCCGCTAGTCACAGGCACTCTGCTAGTGACAGGCACTCCTCTAGTCACAGGCACTCTGCTAGTCACAGGCACTCCACTCGTCACAGGCACTCCACTAGTCACAGGCACTCTACTAGTCACAGGCACTCCTCTAGTCACAGCCACTCTACTTGTCACAGGCAGTCTACTAGTCAAAGGCACTCCACTAGTCACAGGCACTCTACTATCAAAGGCACGCCACTAGTCACAGGCACTCCTCTAGACACAGGCACACTAATAGTCACAGGCAGTCCTCTAGTCACAGGCAGTCCACTAGTCACACCCACTCTACTAGTCACAGGCACTCCTCTAGTCACAGGCATTCCACTAGTCACAGGCACTCCACTAGTCACAGGCACTCCACTAGTCAATGGCACTCTACTAGTCTCAGGCACTCCACTAGTCACAGGCACTCCACTAGTCACAGGCACTCTACTAGTCACAGGCACTCCTCTAGTCACAGGCACTCTACTTGTCACAGGCACTCTACTAGTCAAAGGCACTCCTCTAGTCACAGGCACTCTACTAGTCACAGGCACTCCACTAGTCACAGGCACTCTACTAGTCACAGGCACTCCACTAGTCAGAGACACTTTACTAGTCACAGGCACTCTACTAGACACAGGCACTCCACTAGTCACAGGCACTCTACTAGTCACAGGCACTCCACTAGTCAGAGACACTTTACTAGTCACAGGCACTCTACTAGGCACAGGCACTCCACTAGTCACAGGCACTCCACTAGTCACAGGCACTCCACTAGTCACAGGCACTCCGCTAGTTACAGGCACTCTAAAAGTGACAGGCACTCCTCTAGTCACAGGCACTCTGCTAGTCACAGGCACTGCACTCGTCACAGGCACTCTACTTGTCACAGGCAGTCTACTAGTCAAAGGCACTCCACTAGTCACAGGCACTCTACTAGTCAAAGGCACGCCACTAGTCACAGGCACTCCTCTAGTCACAGGCACACTAATAGTCACAGGCAGTCCTCTAGTCACAGGCAGTCCACTAGTCACAGGCACTGTACTAGTCACAGGCACTCCTCTAGTCACAGGCGCTCCACTAATCACAGGCACTCTACTACTCACAGGCACTCCACTAGTCACAGGCAGTCCACTAGTCAATGGCACTCTACTAGTCACAGGCACTCCACTAGTCACAGACACTCTACTAGTCACAGGTACTCCACTAGTCACAGACACTCTACTAGTCACAGGCACTCCACTAGTCACAGACACTCTACTTGTCACAGGCACGCTAGTTGTCACAGGCACTCCACTAGTCACAGACACTCTACTAGTCACAGGCACTCCTCTAGTCACAGGCACTCCTCTAGTCACAGGCACTCTACTAGTCACAGGCACTCCACTAGTCACAGATACTCTACTAGTCACAGGCACTCCTCTAGTCACAGGCACTCTACTAGTCACAGGCACTCCACTAGTCACAGGCACTCTACTAGTCACAGGCACTCCACTAGTCACAGATACTCTACTAGTCACAGGCACTCCACTAGTAACAGACACTCTACTAGTCACAGGCACTCCACTAGTCACAGACACTCTACTAGTCACAGGCACTCCACTAGTCACAGGCACTCTACTAGTCACAGGCACTCCTCTAGTCACAGGCACTCTACTAGTCACAGGCACTCCACTCGTCACAGACGCTCTACTAGTCACAGGCAATCCTCTCGTCACAGGCACTCTACTAGTCACAGGCACTCCTCTAGTCACAGGCACTCTACTAGTCACAGGCACTCCTCTAGTCACAGGCACTCTAGTAGTCACAGGCACTCCACTAATCACAGGCACTCTACTAGTCACAGGCACTCCTCTAGTCACAGGCACTCTACTAGTCACAGGCACTCCTCTCGTCACAGGCTCTCTACTATTGACAGGCACTCCTCTAGTCACAGGCACTCAGCTAGTCACAGGCACTCCACTTGTCACAGACACTCTACTAGTCACAGGCACTCCTCTAGTCACAGGCACTCCACTAGTCACCGGCAGTCTACTAGTCACAGGCACTCTACTAGTCAAAGGCACTCCACTAGTCACAGGCACTCCTCTAGTCACAGGCACTCCACTAGTCACAGGCACTCCACTAGTCACAAGCACTCCAATAGTCACAGCCACTGTATTATTCACAGGAACTCCACTAGTCACAGACACTCCTCTAGTCACAGACACTGTACTAGTCACAGGCACTCATCTCGTCACAGGCCGTCTACTAGTCACAGGCACTCCTCTAGTCACAGGCACTCTACTAGTCACAGGCACTCTACTAGTCACAGGCACTCCACTAGTCACAGGCACTCCACTAGTCAATGGCACTCTACTAGTCACAGGCACTGCACTAGTCACAGACACTCTACTAGTCACAGGCACTCCACTAGTCACAGGCACTCCACTAGTCAATGGCACTCTACTAGTCACAGGCACTCCACTAGTCACAGGCACTCCACTTGTCACAGGCACTCTACTAGTCACAGGCACTCCTCTAGTCACAGGCACTCTACTTGTCACAGGCACTCTACTAGTCAAAGGCACTCCTCTAGTCACAGGCACTCCACTAGTCACTGGCACTCCACTAGTCAGAGACACTTTACTAGTCACAGGCACTCTACTAGACACAGGCACTCCACTAGTCACAGGCACTCTACTAGTCACAGGCACTCCACTAGACAGAGACACTTTACTAGTCACAGGGACTCTACTAGACACAGGCCCTCCACTAGTCACAGGCACTCTACTAGTCACAGGCACTCCACTAGTCAGAGACACTTTACTAGTCACAGGCACTGATTTAGACACAGGCACTCCACTAGTCACAGGCACTCTACTAGTCACAGGCACTCCACTAGTCACAGGCACTCCGCTAGTTACAGGCACTCTAAAAGTGACAGGCACTCCTCTAGTCACAGGCACTCTGCTAGTCACAGGCACTCCACTCGTCACAGGCACTCTACTTGTCACAGGCAGTCTACTAGTCATAGGCACTCCACAAGTCACAGGCACTCTACTAGTCAAAGGCACGCCACTAGTCACAGGCACTCCTCTAGTCACAGGCACACTAATAGTCACAGGCAGTCCTCTAGTCACAGGCAGTCCACTAGTCACAGGCACTGTACTAGTCACAGGCACTCCTCTAGTCACAGGCGCTCCACTAATCACAGGCACTCTACTACTCACAGGCACTCCACTAGTCACAGACACTCTACTAGTCACAGGCACTCCACTAGTCACAGACACTCTACTAGTCACAGGCACGCTAGTAGTCACAGGCACTACACTAGTCACAGACACTCTACTAGTCACAGGCACTCCTCTAGTCACAGGCACTCCTCTAGTCACAGGCACTCTACTAGTCACAAGCACTCCTCTAGTCACAGGCACTCTACTAGTCACAGGCACTCCACTAGTCACAGATACTCTACTAGTCACAGGCACTCCTCTAGTCACAGGCTCTCTACTAGTCACAGGCACTCCACTAGTCACAGGCACTCTACTAGTCACAGGCACTCCACTAGTCACAGATACTCTACTAGTCACAGGCACTCCACTAGTCACAGACACTCTACTAGTCACAGGCACTCCACTAGTCACAGACACTCTACTAGTCACAGGCACTCCAGTAGTCACAGGCACTCCACTAGTCACAGGCACTCTACTAGTCACAGGCACTCCTCTAGTCACAGGCACTCTACTAGTCACTGGCACTCCACTCGTCACAGACGCTCTACTAGTCACAGGCACTCCTCTCGTCACAGGCACTCTACTAGTCACAGGCACTCCTCTAGTCACAGGCACTCTACTAGTCACAGGCACTCCTCTAGTCACAGGCACTCTAGTAGTCACAGGCACCTCACTAATCACAGGCACTATGCTAGTCACAGGCACTCCTCTAGTCACATGCACTCTACTAGTCACAGGCACTCCTCTAGTCACAGGCACTCTACTAGTGACAGGCACTCCTCTAGTCACAGGCACTGAGCTAGTCACAGGCACTCCACTTGTCACAGACACTCTAATAGTCACAGGCACTCCTCTAGTCACAGGCACTCCACTAGTCACCGGCAGTCTACTAGTCACAGGCACTCTACTAGTCAATAGCACTCCGCTAGTCACAGGCACTCCTCTAGTCACAGGCACTCCACTAGTCACAGGCACTCTACTAGTCACAAGCACTCCAATAGTCACAGGCACTCTACTATTGACAGGAACTCCACTAGTCACAGGCACTCCTCTAGTCACAGACACTGTACTAGTCACAGGCACTCATCTCGTCACAGGCCGTCCACTAGTCACAGGCACTCCTCTAGTCACAGGCAGTCTACTAGTCACAGGCACTCTACTAGTCACAGGCACTCCACTAGTCACAGACACTGTACTAGTCACAGGCACTCCACTAGTCACAGACACTGTACTAGTCACAGGCACTCCACTAGTCACAGGCACTCCTCTAGTCACAGGCCCTCTGCTAGTCACAGGCACTCCACTAGTCACAAGCACTCCTCTAGTCACAGACACTCCTCTAGTCACAGGCACTCTACTAGTCACAGACACTCCACTAGTCACAGGCACTGTACTAGTCACAGGCACTCCTCTAGTCACAGGCACTCTACTAGTCACAGGGACGCCACTAGTCACAGGCACTCCTCTAGTCACAGGCACTCTAATAGTCACAGGCACTCCACTAGTCACAGGCACTCTACTAGTCACAAGGACTCCAAAAGTCACAGGCACACTACCAGTCACAGGCACTCCTCTAGTCACATGCACTCCTCTAGTCACAGGCACTCTACTAGTCACAGGCACTCCACTAGTCACAGACACTCTACTAGTCACAGGCACTCCACTAGTCACAGACACTCTGCTAGTCACAGACACTCCTCTAGTCACAGGCACTTCACTAGTCACAGGCACTCTGCTAGTCACAGGCACTCCTCTAGTCACAGGCACTCTACTAGTCACAGGCTCTCTACTAGTCACAGGCACTCTGCTAGTCACAGGCACTCCACTATTCACAGACACTCTACTAGTCACAGGCACTCCAGTAGTCACAGACACTCTACTAGTCACAGGCACTCCACTAGTCACAGGCACTCTAGTAGTCACAGGCACTCTACTAGTTACAGGCACTCCACTAGTCACAGACACTCTGCTAGTCACAGGGACTCCTCTAGTCACAGGCACTCCTCTAGTCACAGGCACTCTACTAGTCACAGGCACTCCTCTAGTCACAGGCACTCTACTAGTCACAGGCTCTCCACTTGTCACAGGCACTCTGCTAGTCACAGGCACTCCACTAGTCACAGGCACTTCACTAGTCACAGGCACTCTGCTAGTCACAGGCACTCCTCTAGTCACAGGCACTCTACTAGTCACAGGCTCTCTACTAGTCACAGGCACTCTGCTAGTCACAGGCACTCCACTATTCACAGACACTCTACTAGTCACAGGCACTCCAGTAGTCACAGACACTCTACTAGTCACAGGCACTCCACTAGTCACAGGCACTCTAGTAGTCACAGGCACTCTACTAGTCACAGGCACTCCAGTAGTCACAGACACTCTACTAGTCACAGGCACTCCACTAGTCACAGACACTCTACTAGTCACAGGCACTCTACTAGTCACAGGCACTCCACTAGTCACAGACACTCTGCTAGTCACAGGCACTCTACTAATCACAGGCACTCCACTCGTCACAGGCACTCCACTAGTCACAGACACTCTACTAGTCTCAGGCACTCTACTAGTCACAGGCACTCCACTAGTCACAGGCACTCCACTAGTCACAGGCACTCTACTAGTCACAGACTCTCTGCTAGTCACAGGCACTTCTCTAGTCACAGGCACTTCACTAGTCACAGGCAATCTGCTAGTCACAGGCACTCCTCTAGTCACAGGCAATCTACTAGTCACAGGCTCTCCACTAGTCACAGGCACTCTGCTAGTCACATGCACTCCACTAGTCACAGACACTCTACTAGTCACAGGTACTCCAGTAGTCACAGACACTCTACTAGTCACAGGCACTCTACTTGTCACAGGCACTCCACTAGTCACAGACACTCTGCTAGTCAAAGGCACTCCTCTAGTCACAGGCACTCCTCTACTCACTGGTACTCTACTAGTCACAGGCACTCCTCTAGTCACAGGCACTCTACTAGTCACAGGCACTCCACTAGTCACAGGCACTCTACTAGTCACAGGCACTCCACTAGTCACAGACACTCTACTCGTCACAGGCACTCCACTATTCACAGGTGCTCTACTAGTCACAGGCACTCCTCTAGTCACAGGGACTCTACTAGTCACAGGCACTCCACTAGTCAGAGACACTTTACTAGTCACAGGCACTCTACTAGACACAGGCACTCCACTAGTCACAGGCACTCTACTAGACACAGGCACTCCACTATTCACAGGCACTCCGCTATTCACAGGCATTCTACTAGTGACAGGCACTCCTTTAGTCACAGGCACTCTGCTAGTCACAGGCACTCCACTAGTCACAGGCACGCCACTAGTCACAGGCACTCTTCTAGTAACAGGGACTCTAATAGTCACAGGCACTCCTCTAGTCACAGGGACTCCACTAGTCACAGGCACTCTACTCGTCACAAGGACTCCAATAGTCACAGGCACTCTACCAGTCACAGGCACACCTCTAGTCACAGGCACTCCTCTAGTCACAGGCATTCTACTAGTCACAGGCACTCCACTAGTCACAGACACTCTGCTAGTCACAGGCACTCCTCTAGTCACAGGCACTCCACTAGTCACAGGCACTCTACTAGTCACAGGCACTCCTCTAGTCACAGGCACTCTACTAGTCACAAGCACTCCACTAGTCACAGACACTCTACTAGTCACAGGCACTCCAGTAGTCACAGACACTCTATTAGTCACAGGCACTCTACTAGTCACAGGCACTCCACTAGTCACAGACACTCTACTAGTCAAAGGCACTCCTATAGTCACAGGCTCTCTACTAGTCACAGGCACTCCTCTAGTCACAGGCACTCCACTAGTCACAGGCACTCTACTAGTCACAGGCACTCCTCTAGTCACAGGCACTCCACTAGTCACAGGCACTCTACTAGTCACAGGCACTCCACTAGTCACAGGCACTCTACTAGTCACAGGCACTCCTGTAGTCACAGGCACTCTACTAGTCACAGGCACTCCACTAGTCACAGGCACTCTGCTATTCACAGGCACTCCACTAGTCACAGACACTCTACTAGTCACAGGCACTCCAGTAGTCACAGACACTCTACTAGTCACAGGCACTCCACTAGTCACAGACACTCTACTAGTCACAGGCACTCTACTAGTCTTAGGCACTCCACTAGTCACAGACACTCTACTAGACACAGGCACTCCACTAGTCACAGGCACTCCGCTAGTCACAGGCATTCTACTAGTGACAGGCACTCCTTTAGTCACAGGCACTCTGCTAGTCACAGGCACTCCACTTGTCACAGGCACTCCACTAGACACAGGCACTCTACTAGGCACAGGCACTCCTCTAGTCACAGGCACTCCACTAGTCACAGGCACTCTACTAGTCACAGGCACTCCACTAGTCACAGACACTCTGCTAGTCACAGGCACTCCTCTAGTCACAGGAACTCCACTAGTCACAGGCACTCTACTATTCACAGGCACTCCTCTAGTCACAGGGAGTCTACTTGTCACAGGTACTCCACTAGTCACAGGCACTCTGCTAGTCACAGGCACTGCACTAGTTTCAGACACTCTACTAGTCACAGGCACTCCAGTAGTCACAGACACTCTATTAGTCACAGGCACTCTACTAGTCACAGGCACTCCACTAGTCACAGACACTCTACTAGTCACAGGCACTCCTATTGTCACAGGCTCTCTACTAGTCACAGGCACTCCTCTAGTCACAGGCACTCCACTAGTCACAGGCACTCTACTAGTCACAGGCACTCCTCTAGTCACAGGCACTCCACTAGTCACAGGCACTCTACTAGTCACAGACACTCCACTAGTCACAGGCACTCTACTAGTCACAGGCACTCCTCTAGTCAGAGGCACTCTACTAGTCACAGGCACTCCACTAGTCCGAGACACTTTACTAGTCACAGACACTCTACTAGACACAGGCACTCCAGTAGTCACAGGCACTCCGCTAGTCACAGGCACTCTACTAGTGACAGGCACTCCTTTAGTCACAGGCACTCTGCTAGTCACAGGCACTCCACTAGTCACAGGCACTCCACTAGTCACAGGCACTCTACTAGTCACAGGCACTCCTCTAGTCACAGGCACTCTACTAGTCACAGGGACGCCACTAGTCACAGGCACTCTACTAGTCACAGGCACTCCACTAGACAGAGACACTTTACTAGTCACAGGCACTCTACTAGACACAGGCCCTCCACTAGTCACAGGCACTCTACTAGTCACAGGCACTCCACTAGTCAGAGACACTTTACTAGTCACAGGCACAGATTTAGACACAGGCACTCCACTAGTCACAGGCACTCTACTAGTCACAGGCACTCCACTAGTCACAGGCACTCCGCTAGTTACAGGCACTCTAAAAGTGACAGGCACTCCTCTAGTCACAGGCACTCTGCTAGTCACAGGCACTCCACTCGTCACAGGCACTCTACTTGTCACAGGCAGTCTACTAGTCATAGGCCCTCCACAAGTCACAGGCACTCTACTAGTCAAAGGCACGCCACTAGTCACAGGCACTCCTCTAGTCACAGGCACACTAATAGTCACAGGCAGTCCTCTAGTCACAGGCAGTCCACTAGTCACAGGCACTGTACTAGTCACAGGCACTCCTCTAGTCACAGGCGCTCCACTAATCACAGGCACTCTACTACTCACAGGCACTCCACTAGTCACAGACACCCTACTAGTCACAGGCACTCCACTAGTCACAGACACTCTACTAGTCACAGGCACGCTAGTAGTCACAGGCACTACACTAGTCACAGACACTCTACTAGTCACAGGCACTCCTCTAGTCACAGGCACTCCTCTACTCACAGGCACTCTACTAGTCACAGGCACTCCTCTAGTCACAGGCACTCTACTAGTCACAGGCACTCCACTAGTCACAGATACTCTACTAGTCACAGGCACTCCTCTAGTCACAGGCTCTCTACTAGTCACAGGCACTCCACTAGTCACAGGCACTCTACTAGTCACAGGCACTCCACTAGTCACAGATACTCTACTAGTCACAGGCACTCCACTAGTCACAGACACTCTACTAGTCACAGGCACTCCACTAGTCACAGGCACTCTACTAGTCACAGGCACTCCTCTAGTCACAGGCACTCTACTAGTCACTGGCACTCCACTCGTCACAGACGCTCTACTAGTCACAGGCACTCCTCTCGTCACAGGCACTCTACTAGTCACAGGCACTCCTCTAGTCACAGGCACTCTACTAGTCACAGGCACTCCTCTAGTCACAGGCACTCTAGTAGTCACAGGCACCTCACTAATCACAGGCACTACACTAGTCACAGGCACTCCTCTAGTCACATGCACTCTACTAGTCACAGGCACTCCTCTAGTCACAGGCACTCTACTAGTGACAGGCACTCCTCTAGTCACAGGCACTGAGCTAGTCACAGGCACTCTACTTGTCACAGGCAC